>NC_055696.1:29216382-29383882 GCF_017639745.1 Melanotaenia boesemani | reverse complement strand
TTTAGAGCTTCCGCAATCAAATCCGCTGCTTCTGTCAGCAGCTCCTTCTCCGCGCACGCTGCCTGGTAATTTGCGGTTGCTGATAAAATTTATTATGTGGGTTTGTTTAATAGAGGATCTAAACCAACGTAGAGGAATAACACAGTGTAATAAAATGTGTTCACTCTCAGCTCTGCATCGATCCATTATCTGGCGTGTATTTGTCTTGACTTGTGGAAAGCGTAACCAATCAGGCGTCAGGATCCGCCCACTGACTTTAATGGACTAGGCTGACAGATAAAATAAATTCATGATGCGCTGCAACACAGGACCATGAAATGATTAATTAAATAGTGAAATAATTATATATGTTTTTACATACATTCGCTGGTATTTTAATAAAATAGTGATACTTTTAATCACACATTATTGTATTTATTGTTATTTTATTTAATTAATGACACATTTTCGTATGATATATTAAATTATTACTCCGCCATACACTTAGATCACATGCATTTAACAGTCTATATGCACGGGAAGCCTTTTGAATAACAAAACTGATCACGTGTAAGGTAAAAATCTGTGTGCAAAATGTGTATGCATGTATAAGTATGTATATATGTTTGTGCAGTATAAAACGTTACATTAAGTTATTTCATGTGTTCAGATTGTTGAAGGTGTTTATGTTTATTCAAACACATTTGCAAGAACCCAAAGTTACTCACAGATTTTTTACATGTTATAAATCATGTGACCATCATATGTAACTTTTTTTGCCACTTATTTCACTCCATATTTTGGCATAATTATACTCAATGTGTACAGGTCATGCAGTCATGTGATCATTTTGTCCTGTTGATAGTTTATTATGAAACATATTCCTGAGATACCAGCTCAGGTTCAGTCAGAGTCGTCTTTCATCCCACAGTCCTCCTGAGCAGATGTACGAGAAGAAATGAAAACAGGGATAGAGGACAATAGGAAAAGAATAACATTGGAGAGACAGAATGTGTGTTTGTGTGTGTTGTTACTCACTACGATCTGCTGACTGTCATGTGACTGCCAACAGCAGCGAGGAGGCAGCACAGCTTCATGGTCTCCTGTACATGCAGAAACTGAGAGGCACAAAGAAATGTTTGCTGTGCTTTATAGTCTGTATGTGGACAACCATAACAACCGCATGACGGTCACTGATTCCTGTCATCAGAGGGAGAAACACAGAAAAACCTTAGAAAGAGTTCAGATGGTGACTGGATGTGATGTTAAAGTGATAATGGAGGCAGGAATGCTGGAACTAACTCCAATCAAAGGAGAGCAAACAGAAACTGTCCTTCTTCAGCAGCTGCTGTTGAAATGCACTTGAACGTGTCACTTGTCCACCGACTGGTCTGAAGGTCAGCAGTCAGACAGTGAGGCATTGTGGGCTGACTGCATGTGTCCACGCTGCTTCATAACACGTGTGTACTTGTAAGTCTTCACTGGAAACATGTGCAGCTGTGTGGCCATGTTTCTTCATGTCACACCTCGCAGTGTTTCCCAAACACAGTTGTGCTATTCATGTTCCTGCTCTGATTGGACCAAGGGGCGGATGGTTGGAGGGCTGTTCAATGACTCAGCCTATCACTTAAGAGGTCTCCAAAGCAAAAACTTGATTAGAAGTACAGCTGTGCAGCTTACATGGTGCCAAGAAAAAGAGATTGTTTTGTTACAAGCCAGGACATGGTTGCCACAGTAACACAGATCTTCTGTGTCATGATGAGGGCCAGATTAAAGAGATTAAAGGTCACTGGGTCAGAGCCATGGCCCGACCTACGCAGGCATTCTTTGCTGTGTTCATGTAGTACAAGTGTTGTGTACAGTAGGCAAAGGGAGGTCTGCGGCCAAGGGGTGGGGCTTATTCAGAATAAAAACTGGAATGAATGGAGAAGATTGGAGTGAATGAAATTGGAATTGATTGTGAATTTTCTCTGTAAGTTCCCTGTAAATGATATAGATAAAAAATTAACTGAATGGCATCTATTACTTCCATTTGTCTGGACCACTGTTCAGATCTCTTTGTAGTTCTATAGGACTCAAAGTGAGCCCATCAACCTCACCTAATGAATCATATCTGATGTATCCTGTTTCTGAGATCTGTTTCATTACTTTATGATAAAACCTTCCCCCAAAGCCATTTACAATCTCATATATGTCTACTTGACAGATACCTTTTACACTACAATCATTCTGACATATCACATGGCGATAAATGGTACAAATTATTTTAATATATATTATATATATATATATATATATATATATATATATATATATATATATAAATCTGCATTTAATAATTCCTCGATCATTTCTACCTTCATTCCGCTTTAAATTAATTCCAGTCGCTCTGCGCATGCTCGTTCCCTTGTCCTGTTGGGATGACAGTATGGTACTTTATCTTCCTTCTCCTCCTCTGCTGACCTAGTATGCTGGTGTCGAGCTGCTGCTTCCAAACTAGAATCAATATCAGAGCAAAAATGGTTCTTATTATGTGGTCTTCCATGTTGTAGACAAAACGAATAGAAGCAGGAACTGGAGTTTGCGTTTTTTTTTTCTTGTTTATGTTTTTTTTCCAGTAGACATAAATACATCACATCTGCCCTCTGTCCAATCAAAACCCTTCCCTAAAGCGGAATTGAATAAAGGTAGTTAAACGTGTTTTCCACGTAAACCTCAATTCGGAATTAATATTTCCATGAAAATGTGAAAGAGAATTCTTTAATTCCAAATTATTTAAATCTGAATAATTAATTCCAAATAAAAAAAAACATCATGTAAACGTAGCCAGTGTCACTCAGTCAACATAGTAAGTAATGAACTTAAAATGTTCTTTACATTTTACACACACAGTTCTACACTGACTTGTTTGTCCTTTCTAATAGTTTTTTTACTCAGTTTTTTGCAACCAATCCATTTTTGGAGCGATTCTTTGCTGAATGTGAAGCGGTAGGGATGAGAATCAGCATCTCCAAATCTGAGACAATGGTTCTCAGACGGAAAAGGGTAGAGTGTCCTCTCCATGTCGGTAATGAGGTCCTGCACCAAGTGAAGGAATTCAAGTATCTTGGGATCTGAGTGTGGTAAGGATGGAGTGGGAGATCAGCAGGCAGATCGGTGTGGCGTCTGCAGTGATGCACACTCTGCATTGGTCTGGAAGAAGGAGCCGAGCCAAAAGGCAAAGCTCTTTGTTTACTGGTCAAACTTCGTTCCTACCCTCAACTATGATCACGAGCTGTAGGTGACTATAGGTGTGATTCAAAGAACAAGATCGTGAAAACCAGCAGCCGAAATGAGTTTCCTCCACAGGGTGGAAACAGAAAGGGTGAGAAGCTATCTCACGCGGGAGAGGCTATGAGTAGTGTCACTGCTCCGCCACATCGAGAAGAACCGGATGAGGTGGCTCGGGCATCAGGTTAGGTGCCCCCTGGACGCCTCCCTGGTGAGGTGTTCCAGATATGTCGTACTGGGAGGCATTGGGTATCTGGGCTGGGTATCTATTTTTGTTAGATCAGTCTTAACAACATGTTCTCACTCCTTACTCGCCATATATGGACTTGGTCCACACGTGTAACGCTTGGTCAAGCGTTACATATATGGACCTTTCACTGCGCCCCCAGTAGGTGAGTATAACACGAAGTTATTATATGACAGCTCAGGTCAAGAGCTCTCTTTAACAGTTGGCCCCATGAGTTTAGTCCTTTGTTGTTAAATTATGAGCTTTCAAAAAAGCACTGATGTCCAGGTGCAAAAGTCAGTTTTTCAAAGAAGCGGTCATGTAAGGTTTTCATACTGACATGTGTCATTCTCCAGATGGAGACCTTTCCAATGATGTATTTAGTGAAAGCCAAAGTTTTACTTTTCTCCTTTCATTGACAGAGACCTTTAAAGGATTAGTTTCAGAGAGCACTTGACCAAGTATAAAAAGTTAGAGGGCTTCAAATACAAAAGTGAAATTAATGCGTGAAAATCTTTTCCAAAGTGAATATCACTACAAATAAGTAACATATAATCAATCTCGTAATCAATCTGATAAAGAAAAGTAAGAAACTCTTCCGTGTATTACCAATTTGAAATGATCAAGTATATCTTAATGTCCAATAAATTATACAGGAAGAAAGCCAAAGAAGCTGATTCAATTCAATTCAATTCAATTCAATCCAATTCAGTTTATTCAATTAAATCTACTCACATGTGAACATGTTATTATCTGAGTTATGAACAATATCAAATTGTTGACCTTCCAGTCACGTGATAGGCAGACATACAGAGTTACACTATAAGACATGAAAAGAAAAATAGTAACTTGGATTATACCATGGTCTGGGTGAATACTCAATTCTGATTGGCTGGAGGGTGTCCATTAAAAAGTGAAGGGGGGCACAGTCAGGAGGCTCAGACCTGAGGAGCGCAGGCACCGACCCGGGACATAGGGGGAGAGCATGTCACAAATATAGGTGGGGGCTACACCATGGAGGGCTTTAAAAGTAATTAATGAGATTTTAAAATCAATTCTAAAATTGACCGGTAACCAGTGTAGGGAAGCTAAGATAGGGGTGATGTGTTCATGTTTTTTAGTGCCTGTTAAAAGTCTTACTGCAGAGTTTTGGACCAGCTGGAGACGACTGAGCAACTTCAGACCTAAACCTGTGTATAGCGCATTACAATAGTCCAACCGGGAGGGAACTAGTGCGTGTAACACCTTTTCCAGTTCAGACTGGGAAATAAAATGTTTGATCTTGGCTATATTACGAATCTGATAAAAACAAGCTTGGACCACCTTTGTAACCTGAGGGCTAAAATCAAATTGCGAATCTAAAAAAACTCCCAGGTTACGGGCAGATGGTTTTACCAGATTGGATAAACTACCAAGAGAAGTGCGATTTTGAGTGACTTGAGATGGACTGAATAGAATTATTTCTGTTTTTGATTCATTGAGTTCCAAAAAATTTTGAGACATCCAGACCTTTATGTCGGAAAGACAGTTAAAAATGCGAGTGAATGATTCAGGGTCGTTCGTAGCCAGCGGGACGTATAGTTGTGTGTCGTCTGCATATAGGTGGAAATTTATATTGTGGTTTTGAATGATTTGACCTATGGGAAGCATGTAAATGGAAAGTAAAATAGGCCCAAGGATGGAACCTTGTGGAACACCGTATGATAGGGGGGCCGAGGAAGATGAAAACTCTCAGCTGAATGTAAACAGCTGCAGCATACACACTGTTTATTTCTCTGTTCATATAGTAGGTTTAACATTTAACTTTCCATCCACTGTAATGGTATTTAAGCAGCAAGCATCATTAATATAAAGACAGTTTGTCTGCATTCTTATGGTCATGTGTCCTGCCTGTGTACAACATGGTCTGTCAGAATAATCTGAATATTTTAATGGAAATCATACAGAAAACACAGTTCTCTACGATCTACCCTTCCGAGATGTACACTTTCTTCTAGTAATGCTGATGGTTTCCTTAGATGTAAAGTTTTTGACAAGTAATAGATGCTTTATAAAACAATGTTAAACCTTTTGCTGTGTTATTCTGTTCATCAAATGGGGAATTTTCAGAATTTTCTGGTTCTGCATTCTTTTCCCAAATGTCCAACACATGGGTTTGGTTAGTCATGTTAGGGGCCTCTGTAGTCGTCAGCTGACCAGCTGCTGCTGTTTAGGGATTAACTATCATCGCTCTCTTTTGTAAGTTGTTGATTTTGTTTAACCGAGGGTAGTCTTTTTTTATTTTCTAATGATGCGATAAATTCTGTTAAAAAAGGGAATTATCTTTTAAAACCAGAATTTCTTTTCATTTTGCTAACTTTGTCTCCTCTGTGTGTGTGTGTGTGTGTGTGTGTGTGTGTGTGTGTGTGTGTGTGTGTGTGTGTGTGTGTGTGTGTGTGTGTGTGTGTGTGGAGGTCAGCGGTAACGTATGATGTTGTAATGGGGGAATGACATTTTAATGTTCTTGATTTAGCATTTTTGGTAGAGGACATAAGATTTTTGCCTTAAGAACATATAACTATTTAACTTATTGTGCCTTTTTTATATTTCAGGGTGTTCTCCAGCATACTCATACTGGTGTGAGGTCTTCTTTAGAACAGCAGGTGGGAGAGCTGAAGGTGAACTCTGAGGTCAGAAGAGCAGAGCCTACTGAACTGGAGGACAAACAACTCAGTTCAGGTATAATCATCATCTCTATCTGATACTGCAAACATTCGTCCACAGGTAATCGCCAGGTACATGTGTACTGTATGTGGTTTCAGGTTTTTGTAAATGTAGTTTCATATTATAGAAGCAGAACTAAAGGGATGGATAAGGGTCACCCAGCTAGACTTAACTAGGACATTTGTCAGAAAGGAAAGTTTGAAGCCTGATCTAAAGGAAAAGGTGTGTGTCAGCTTCCTGAAGCCAAACTGAGAGCTGGTTCCACAGAAACTGGTCTGAAAACTGAAGGTTAGGTCTCCTATTCTACTTTAAGAACCTCTAGGAACCACAAACAAACCTGAAGTCTGAAACCGAAGTGCTCTGTTGGGAAAATAGGGAACTATGGTAAATCTCATTTTATTAAGCCATGTATTGATTATTGGTTTACATTTTCAAATAATAGTGTCATAGTTCTTATGATATATTGTAAAAAAAAAAAACCTTGTCAGATTGTTCTAGTGTTTAGTATTTTTATGTAATTGTGTCAACTTAGTTGGGAACTTTTTTGTAAATTAAGAACAGTATTTGTATTTTTCTGTTAATGCCTAAATTTATTTAGAAATACACTGAAACAAAATAAAGGCAAGAAAAAAAAAAGAAAAAGACTAGAATTAAATTACATACAATTAAATGTTCTTTGAATTAACAATAAATATAAAAGTAAATAAAAAATGAAAAAAATAAATAAAAGTAAATAAAAACAAATACATAAATTAATTAGATAAAAAATTATTTAAACAGAAACTAGAAGCACTCAGAGAGCACAGACCTTTGCCAAGCCATCATTATTTGCCAATGATTGTGGGCATACTTTTTCAGTTAGAAGCTATAATGGCAAAATGATCCCCATCTCCCCATAGTAAAGAATCCTTCCAAAAATTCCTGTATCCAGGCAGTAATCCCGATCACCCCCAAAATCGGATCACTTGTTCCTTATCCCATTTCTGAGATTTCTTGAAAATTTAATCAAAATCTGTCCATAACATTTTGAGTTGATAACAGACAGACAAACCAAAGTCGTTGCATAAAAGACCTTCGCCTTGGTGGTCAAGGGATTAAGCTCAGATGGTTCATTAAGTGTAATGTACTAATAAAATGGTCGGAATGATTCATAGTGTTAGTCTTTCTTATTTGTTGGATCAGATGATATGCTTGTTCAGAATTTCTATTTTTTTTTATTTTCTCTGTTTCTCAGAAGAGGTCCATGAAGTCAAAGAAAATGGATCCCCTGAGTTAAACTCCGAGCATGAGGTCACTTGTTCTTTCTTGCCCTCTGAGACGACTGGGGAGCCAAAGAGGAAGGAAATGTGGTTGCCAGAACTGGCAAGACAGGTCATTGTTTCTGATGCTTTAGGCAAGATTAGAGACACAGAAACCAGTCAGCAAGCTGATCAAGGCGCCCCAAAGTTAGAGATGTTCATATCTGGTCTGAGCCAACGTCAAGCGCTGCCCACAAGGCCCTCAAAGCCCCGAACCAGCCTGGCACATGATGCCAAATCTGTTAGTGGGGTGAGGCAAGGTAGCTTCTCCCGGAAGGATGAACACCTTCCATCAAATAAGGTTTCTCTTCCAGACATGTCCACTCCCTCCCAATGCTTAGACAGAGGTGCTTCACAGGATTGCCATAAGTTGGATCAGGAGCAGTACCAAAGGATTGGGTATGCTGAAGATGCATTGTCCCCATATCATCACCAACTCCATCAAACTGTCCAGCATCAACTGGGGCTTTATCACAAGCCCAGGCACACCTCAATGATGAACACTCCTCAATCAGTCTCATTTGACTACCCCTCTTCCAGAGTACCACAGGCCCACCGCTACTCCAGCACTGCTGAGTGTGATTCACCCCAACATTTTTCTAAATATCCCTCCCCAGCAGCTCTGACAAAGTCTTCTTCTCCTGAGGAGCAGTTGGTCAGTGCAGAGTATATTCCAGCCCAGCCCTGCCAGGCCTCCACTAGAACATACGCACATCACCTCTCCAGTCCAAACAGAGGCTCTGAGGGCTCCAAACCCAGTAAAAGCAGATACTCTCCAGAAAGAGACCACCATCAGGACCAGGTCCAACACTTCAGATCCAGTGGAGGCCAAAAGAAGTGTCGGCTAAATGAAGACAGAAGTGGTTTCAGCAGAAAGGCTGGTAAGAAGGCGTCCAGGTCTCATTCGCAGAGCAGCCTGCAGAGGCTTCCAGAGCGCCGGTACAACACCGTAGAGAGGGATGCTGGCGGAAGTGGAAGCTTTGGCAAGGGGGATCACAACATGCAGTCCAAGAGCAAGAAACAGCAACCAGGAAGCAGCAGCTCCAGACGATGGCAGTCCACCCTAGATCTCAGCCAGGACAGCCTTGATCAGCCAGCGAGGCAAGCATCTGTCCAAAACGCCATCACTTCAAACCAAAGGGAGCATTTTTCAAGGCGCACACGGAAACCTCACCAAACACATGCAGCCTCAGGCTACCATCCGCACCTCCGCCATTACAGGCACAAAGAGAGTACAGTAGAGAGACACCAGCTGGGTCAACCCAACATGGACTACACCTATCCAGGTCAGGGTCCAGAGTCTGACTCCACCATGAGTGAAGCTGACTCTCCAGATTCCACTTCTTTATCAAGTGACTCGGATGAAAGTGGGGCATTAGTTTGGCCTCAGCAGTTACCCCCCCAACTTTCTCTCCCATCACCTCCTGCTTCATCTGATGCGCCTCTTCAGCCCAAAGCATTCGTCAAGATCAAGGCCTCACATGCTCTTAAGAAGAAGATCTTGCGCTTCCGCACCGGTTCTCTGAAGCTAATGACCACTGTGTAAAATAACATGCTGCCTAAACTGGGAACATAAAGATTGACACTATTTAGAAAGCCTGATGCATATATGTAAGGGCATTGTAGCCGTAACACACAAGAAAAGAAGTGTCAGTCACCATGTCAGCTTAGGTATGTAGATTTATACAACCCCAGTTCCAACAAAGCTGGGTCTGTGTGCAAAACGTAAATAAAAAGGAATTCAGTGATATCAAAATCTCATCAACCCTTATTTTATTCCAAATAGAACATAAACAACATATCAGATGGTGAGCCTAAGAAATTTTACTATTTCATGGAAAATATGAGCTCATTTTTAATCTGATGGCAGCAACGCGTCTGTAAAAAGTAGTTCCAGGGTGATGTTTAGCATCATGTAGCATCTTGTCTTCTTTTAACAACTGTGTAAACATCTGGGAAGTGAGGAGACCGTTTCTGGAGTTTTAGGAGAGTAATGTTATCCCATTCTGGTCTGATGTGGGATTCTAGCTGCTCAACAGTCCTGGACTTGTGGTTGCTGGATTTCTGCTTCCATGTTGCTCCAGATGTTTTGAATTGGTGAAAGGTCTGGACTGCAGACAGGCCAGTTCAGCAGCCTGAATGCTGCTGTGATGGATGCAGGATGTGGTTCAGCATTGTCTTGCTGAAATCTGCAAGGCTTTCCCTGAAAGAGACGTTGTCTGGATTGGAGCAGATGTTGCTTTAAAACCTTTAAAACTTTTCAGCACTGATGGAGCTTCTCAGATGTGGAAACTGCCCACACCATAGGCACTAATGCAGCCCCATCCCATCAGAGATGCAGCTTTCCGCCTGTCCACTGATAACAAGCTGGATGCTCCCTCTCCTCTTTAGTCTGCAGGACACGGTGTCCATGCTTTCCAGAAACAATTCCACATTTTATCCATCGGACCACAGAATAGTTTTCCACTTTGCCTCAGAGCATTTTAAATGAGCTTCAGTCCGGAGAAGACAGTGAGGATTCTGGATCTTGTTCACATCTGGCTTCTTTTTTGCATGATGAGCTTTAACCTGCATTTGTGGATTTCAGGGTGAACTGTGTTTACAGACAGAGATTTCTGGAAGTGTTCCTGAGTCCATGCAGTGGTTTCCAGTAAAGAATTATGTCTGGTTTTAATGCAGAAGATCACCAGTATCCAGCCTTGTCCTATGCACACAGAGATTCCTCCTGATTCTTTGAATCTTTTGGTGATATACACTGTAGATGGTGGGATATTCAAAGTCTTCACAATTTTACGCAGAGGAACATTTTTTTAACCCAGCTCATATCAGATTGGCGAACCTCTGTCCAACTTTACATCTGAGAGACTCTGCCCCTCTAAAATGCTCCCACTCATGTTACTAACCTGTTGCCAGTTAACCTAGTGAGTTGTCAAACACTCCTCCAGCTGTTTTTGATTTTTACTTTTACAGCTTTTTGTTGCTGCCATTAGATTCCAGATGAGCTCACATTTCCATGACATAATAAATGTCTCAGTTTCAATATCTGATGTTATTTATGTTCTCTTGGAAATCATTGAATTCTGGTTTTATTTATATTTTATACAGACTTGGAATTGTGGTAACAGCCTTGCAGATAAATACTGAATGTCCTTCATGAATACAACATGTCAGTAGTTGATGCATTTGATTTTATTTATTTACGTTCTTTTTTCTTTTTTTTTTTAGATCCATATATGTTTAGTATGAATGTGACAAATCAGACTGACTAAACTGCACAATCATCTTCCAGCACTTCAGTGTTTTAGGCCAACTTAGCATCTCTAAGTTTGTCCCTCTAAATTTGAGTTAAAGTGAAAACAACATAAATCTGTACACAAAGTGAATGTACTGTCAGGAGATGAATTCACAATATTATAACAGTTAACACTGACATTTAGCAGATGCCTTCATCTAGAGACACGAGAGCAGTCTGAGGACACTGATGTGAACTGAGAGATTCGGAGACTGAACCAGCAAAATTTCCGTTGAAGAAAAAACACTTAACTCCCAGTACAGAGAATCTGGATAAAAATCCTTCTGGTTTCTGCTGATATTTACGCTTTACCTCATTAATACTAAATTTCAGACAGTTTCTATTTCATTCCTCATCGACACAGATGTGTGATATAACTGAGTATGAGCTCATCTATCAGGAAACATGATCTGATCCGGGTCAGGTGGTTCGGGTCAGCAGATAAAAAAGCATGAAAAACCCACATAGATCCAAGCAGCGTGTTTCTAACATTCTACATATTACTGAGATTCAAAGCAAGATGGATAATCGTCATTAAAGCATAAAAACATAAAAAATTTTTCAAAAATATGATTTTTTTTTCAGAAAGTTAATACAGATGTGTCCAATCCAATCCAATGAACTCATGACTTTAAACAAAGCAGAGAATTGGCATAAGTTTTCATTTTATTCTCCCTAAATAACTCAGTTCATACAAGTCGTGTTTTTCCTGTAATTATTGATTCTTTAAAAGCACTTTATAAAACATTACATGACTTCTATGCTCATAGTCTACATCTGTTCACGTTACAATATAATTTTCATTATTAATAGTGTTGCAATGGTTCAACTTATCAGTAGATTCGATTTACCAGCACTCCCAGTTTCTGTAGGTTAAATTAACTGGCCACATGATTGATGTTAAGCACTGATAAGAGAATCTCATACAGGAAACGACTGAGTAAAGTAAAACCTCTGCAACATAGTGATATATCTCAGTTTCAGCAACATTTTTACAGCTGTTACGATTTCATTATAACACACCTCGCTCACTCCTCTCTCCATCTGTTCCTGGTTAAGAGAAATATGGTTCTCTCAGGGCCAGGAACTTGGAGTATTTCCTGCTTTACCAAAGAGCAAAGGAAAAGAAGGAGAAAGAGGAGAGGAGGGGGAGAAGAGAGAGGTCTGCGCCGAGCATAAATGGGCCTTATAGCCACAACCAGAGTAACTAAGAGAAGAGGAAAGAGGAGGAGGCTGAACGAAGGCCCTCTGCATACATCTGTCTTTGATTTAAAACACAGAGAGGTCTGTATGTGGGAATCCAAAGAGCTCTACCTTTTTTCTGTAACTTCTCTTTTCTCGGGGTTTTCATGACTATGTCTCAGTTCAGTCACATTTATAGATGGTGTAGTGTCTGATCCTCAGCATTGCATAGGTTATGGCTAATTGTGGCTGTTGCAACCAACTTTAGCTGTGCTGTCTGTTTTCTGTTAAGATTCTATGTATTTTACATGGACGGGATTATAGGTCTCTTGTATGGGTCCAGATATGACTTAGGGATGTCTTTGTCTATAAGAAGAGCTGATACAGATGGTCAGTGGGATTTCCATGATTGGCTTTAGGAGACCTCATATAGTCTCCAAATCTGTTTTAAATGCCAGACTTTTTGCAATGAACCTTTTCATTATTCATCAAGCTGGTGTCCGGAGACCTTTTTACCTCCCATCTATCTTTTCCACATCATCTGCCTCAAGTAATATACATCAATTGAAGCAGCTCTATTGATCTGCTGTGTCTGGATGCATTGTTATAAGATGTGGAGGTTCTTTCTGAAATGTCTGCCATCCTGACCAGTTTCTCTGCATTATATGGAAGACCAGAACTCTTGGATTTGGGATGGAGGGGGTCTCCCACAGGGTATGGTGGTTAAGCTCCCAGGCTCTTGGTGCCCGGCAGGGTCAGGCGCTGTCGATATTGGCCTGCCGGGGTCTGTGCCCACGATGACCACAATGGGCTCTGGCTGGGGCCTCTGGGTTGGTCCAGGGTCACCTTCGTGGTGGGGTGGCCGGGGTTTGGGCTCCGGGATTGCAGCTGATTGCCCGGGTCTCTGGGCTGCCCTAGTCTGTCTCTAGCCTCCCTAGAGATGTGGTCGCATTTACACAATCACAGTTTATACACAGTTTATTTTCTTGTTGTTTTGTTTATTTGTTTATTTCATTAGGCCTTTTAGCAGGTCCTGGTGATTGTCAGCGTTGCTTTCTTGTAAAAGCTGTAGGAAATTCTCTGTTGTATTTCTGTACAGGTTTAGCAGATGGTTGTCTGGTGTTAGGTTGGATTGAAGGGTGATATATATATATTCATATATATATATATATATATATATATAGATATATATATATATCAGATTATTAAGTGTAGCCTTATACCCATAGAGTTCATCTTGGCAAAGCAAATCTGTTTGGCACAACACAGCAGTCAGACCTTCATGCTGCTGCTACCATGCTGGACAGTAAAAGTTTAAAAAAAAAGATAAATTAATAACTTTTAATTGAAAAGAAATTAAAGTTGTTTGATATAAAAATAAATACATGAATAAGCATGAATAAAGGCAAATAAATTAAATAAATGAATGAGATAGAAAGAAAAATAAAGGAGGCAGAAAAAATGGCTTCATGAAAAAGATGTTAACGTCACTCGATGGACAACAGGTGCAAAGTAGTAATTTGGTATTTCTGGAGCATTTACATTCTGATGTTTAATATTGTGAACTGTTCATTTTAATTAAACCTTTTAATAAATAAAACTATTTAACATACGTCCTCATCCTCGCTACATAAACATAAATATACAGGGTGCTGTAAATGTTTCTGAGAATCAGGGAAATTTTCCTGCTGCTGTGGATCTTTTGCAGTGATTCAGAGGTTTGAGTTAAAACAGCAAACTGGAAACATGGACCACAACTGGTTTCTGTCATTTATTCAGGTGTCACATGTTTCACTTTTATATCAAAACATTTCAGGTTTTATTTTTCCTTCCAAAAAGATTTCCAAGCCAAAGCTACAAACAATACACGAGTAAATAATCATTTCTCTGGAACAAACGTGTGGCAATGTGATCTGTGCACATATTTGGTCAGCTGTAAACAGGTTTCCAGGTTAACAATCATTTTCACTGAAATAAGACATACCAAAAATAAAACAGAGCTGCGCACCTGCAGCTGAACAGAACTGACCTCATAGATAACACACACATCATGCTTTTTGGAGGAACAGGAAAATAATATGATTTCTTCCTCCTCTTCCTCAGCTGAGCCAAAGCCTCTCATCACACTGACGCCCTCTGGTGGTTAACCTCTGTATTGAACCACAAATCAGGATTATGTAACTTTTAAACAATTATACATCTTAAATTTACAAGTGTTGACTTTTTAAATAAGTAAATAAATAATGTGACCACACATTAATTTGTGTTACAAGCGTTTAACCATGAAGCATCGTTCCATTAAAAAGGACTTATTTGGCAATGTAATTTAATTTGATTTCAGTCTTTCACAAAACTTTAAAACCTCCTGAATGTTCAGCTCAGTTCTTGAAAAATAACGGAGGTGCCACAAGTGAGTCACACCAGGACAGGGAAGGTGGTGAGTTTATCACAAAGGACTTATTACCTACGGTGGAAAAACTGGCATTATAATAGATATACTGAGCCAGGTGCAGGTGTTAGGATTTAATAAAATAATTCCTCACGTGGTTTTTCATTGTTGGATTAGATTTACATGACAAAGGGAAGAGAACCTGTTGCCCTGAGAAGTCCTGCAGGATGTTGCTCCAGTGTCTGACACAGCTGAACCTCAAACTGCAGCACTGCACAGAGCTCTGCACATTTTAGGACTAAACAGATCCTGTTTTATCCAGACATGTCTGCACGTGTCCTCATCCTAACCATCCAAAGGGTTTCACTTTTCTGGGGACTGGTAGAGATGCAGAAGCTACATGTTGCAAAGTTTGACTTCATCTCCGGAGAGCTGCAGGGGCTCAGCTCCTCAGACAGGGTGGGGCTGCTTCAGGAGCTGTCGGGGAGGCTGGTGGGGTCAGGCGGTATAAGGACGGTTGACTCTGGGATGGTCCAATTGAGGACTTCCTAATCACTGAGCTGTAACAACAGAGGACACAGGAGACAAATTCATCAAGCTATTCAAGCACCCTCCAAGTTTTTCTTTTTTTTTTTTGTCCACCTGCCTTTTTTTTAACGTAAAACTGTATGTAGAAGCTCAACCCTTTATTTTTTCAGGACAGCCGCGGTTGTCAGATTATGAGGCTAAATTGATTAAATGAATGTATCAATAGATATAGCAGCATAAAGGCCAACAAGAACAACAAAACAAAATTTATTACTAACAGCAGCTTGTAAAAATCAGGATGAATTTGGTAAAAGTGAAAATAACACAGAAGATATTAACTAATGTTTTGATAAAAAACTGTAATTTGTAATGTGTCCATGTGAGGTTTCATTTTTCATTTTTTTTAAGTGTAAAACATTTCCAAGGCATTCTGGATTTTGCATTTCGAGATGTACAACAGTTTGGTGATTTTATAGATCCATTGTTCTTTGGTGGAGCTTTCATCATGTACAGGTTCCCAGGCTGTTATTTTACTGGTCTGACCTACTGCAGACCAGATTGTGCTGAATGTGGAACCTAAACTAAAATGATATAGAGTCTCTGAATAAATGCTACGTCCCTGAGAAATTGTCGACGATATCTGGTGTTTTATGGGTTAAAGCATCCCAATCTTTTCCTGAATATTGGAATTTTGTCACTTTTTGAAACAGTGGAAAACCTGACATAAACATTCCCAAATGTGGGTCATCCCTTCATCCGCGGCAGACAGCTGTGGGGTCATCACCTTTCTCGCATGTCCTCTGGATTCTCTCCATCTACAGATCCCTCTGTGTGATCAGCACTGCTCTCCTCCTCTTCATCATCATCATCTTTCCCCACATTTTTGGACATCAGACAGTGAGGAGGCCAGCGCAGCTCCCCACTCTCCTGCTCGCTGTACTCTGTGGGTTCTACGACGATGGAGGGCAGGCGCTCCCTCCGATAGAGGAATTCTTCTGGATAATCTGACTCATCGTTCATGCTGACTTCAGGGAAGATCTAAACCAGGGAGAAGATTCAGCCACCCTTCAGAAATACAGTTGACATTCTGGGTCAAATCATTGAGTTTATCCATAAATTTAAGAGTTGATTCAGGATTGTTTGTTCCTTTTTTATTTGAAACTATCGTCAACAGATTATTCTCCTGCTTCTGTTTATTAAAGTAAACATCTGTCCTCAGAGCTTCGGCTTGAATCAGAGGTAAAACCCCTACCTGATAGGCTCTGCTCCCTCTTCTCTGTGCTGCACCCTCTTCCATCTGAGAGTCGGCCGGACTGAGGATGGTGTTCATACTACAAACACACAAAAACACTGAACTGTATCTGGAAACAAAAATCTGAGACTCTAGATGAGATTAAAAATTAGGATCTTAAAGTGTTTAAATTTTTTGTAACAATGATTCAAACAGTTTTTATCAGAAGGGACCATCTGTGGGTCAGAACCTGCTGTTCTGAGGGACGATGTGATGTGAAATTTGGTAAATCTCCTTATTTATGTCATTCATCATGTGGTCAGAACATGTTTCCTTCACAGGAACCAGTGAATGAATGAAAGTGCAGCTGGAGCCGTATGTAGGTAGAAGTGGATGAGGCAGAAGCGGCCGAGGTAATCTGAAGATAAGCTCTTAATGACATAACAGGCTTGATCATCAGGGAATTCCTCCTCCCCAAGGGTGAGGAGAGGGTGAGAAGAGGGTGGAATTAAACATTTAATTTCTCTTTCTGAATAACATAATGTCTGTCAGACACCATAACCAATGTGCTGTAACTAAAGTACACACTGATGTTAAATTCCTGCACATGCTCAGAAGTAACATCAGCGCTGACTCAGACACATCATTTTATCAGAGGAAGCTGATCATGTGAGGCAGATATGTTTAGATGTTTAGCATCAAGTTGTTGACTAACTTTAGTTTAAGTGTGAAGATTTGTTAATCTAGTTTAATCTACTCAGACTTAATTTTCCCACAGAGTTCAGATGGAACAAGCAGGTTAGTGTGACAGATTTATGGGAGAATGTCGTTGTATCTTACCTGTGTGAGGCAGGAATACAGCTCATCTTTCCTTAGAACAAGAAGAAACTCCAACCAAGCCGCTCTGTGACTGTTCAGATTCTGCTGCTCCGTGCTTCCCGTCACTTTCCTCCTTTCTGTCAGCAGCTAAGCTTCCTTTCCTCCATCACCTACCTCCCTCCTGTGTTCATCTCCTCCCCTCCCTTGTTTTTTCCACAATGTAATGTTGAGTGACGCAGACACAGGGACGTGCAAACAAGCTGACAGGCTTAGTGTCAGCCTCAGTTATCCACACAAGCTTGATATAACATGTGAGTGTGCAGCAGCATGCAGCCCTGTGCACACAGATTAGCAGCTAAGCTGTCCTGGCTCCGCACATACATCACATTTGGGAGATTATTTTACATCATGATTAATGTCACAAGCTTTTCTCTAAATAACGCTACAGATGGTCTGTCACTATGAAACTCCAGCAGAGCTGCTGTAAATAAAAATGAACCTTGTATGTTTAAAGTCAAAGTACTAATGGATTAGATTTATACAGCACTTTTTAAAGCCATTATTCATTTACTCCTCATTCACACCTGGTGATGGTAGCTGCATGTTTAGCCACAGCTGCTCTGGGCAGACTGACGGTAACGTGGCATCTAATCCGTGCCTACGGCCTCTCCAACTATCACCGAACATTCATACACCAGCGATGCCGACACTGGAGGTGAGGCTTGCCCAAGGACACAACGACAGATGACTGGGGGAGTGGGAATCAAACCGCCAACATTCCGATTGTTGGATGACCTGCTTGAAGTTCAACTTCAATCCCAAAATAGTTGTCTCAGTGTAAAATTTAAATAAAAGCAAAATTCTAAATTGAATGAGTTCCAAATCTCAACCCTTATTTTATTCCCATTAAGGCAATAATGGGAATTAATGTCCCATTGGCAAATATTTTGAAACACTTTGATTGTTAATTTTTTTTTTCTGGACCTATAACAATTAGCCGAAAGCTCATAATCCAAAAATCCCTGTTTTGTATCAGAAATGAACCCACTTCTAGATGTTCAGCTGTATCTGGGACTGAATGCTACCAGTCCTCCCAGTCAGATCAGGTACTTAATGTTTTCATTAAAGGATCAGGATTATTTCAGTGATGAGAGAGGGACATATTCATCATTAGATGGGTGGTCCTAATCTCATGATTAGTAGGTGTATATTGACACTGCAGGTAAACTATGAGTGTACCAGATTATTCCAGCCTCTGCAGTCATACCAGGCTCTGGTCCACCCAGCAGACTAAACTGCTGCTCACACAGGAAGTGAACCACAGAATACAGAAAAACCTTCTACACCAATAAACAACTTTTCTTTCTGACTTTATGGTGTGCAACAAGCAGAAAAAAAGGTTTTGTTTGTTTTGAATATTTTCCACCTGTAGCTGGTCGGAAGCAATGCTGAACTGACCTTCTGCTCCTGAATAATAACAAAATCATTCTCTCCAGGATGTCACTGCATTTTTGTCTGATTGTTCTTACCTTCCTGGTTTTGCAACAGCTTTTCTCAAAAGTTGCACATTACGGTGGTTTTTTCATTTGCCTTTTATTTTTCTTGCAAAAGCACCTTCAATTTCTTTAAGTTATTATTTATCATACTAATATTAACTCATTAAAGATTCAGTTCTGATATTTAAACATTTACCTGAAGAAAACCAAGTTTTTCCCCATTCTAGACAGTGATGCTGCAACTCATTCTTCATCAGCAAGCATCACAGCAAGAAATGCTCAGTTACAAACTGAACAGATTTAACAGAAGTCCCTAAAGGGTCCTATCGTCTCACTCCCCATTGTTCCAGCCCATCCATCTGGCCCATTCAGACCTCCATCTACCTGGACCATCCAGTGTAGCACAGCATTCGTCAGAGAATAAAACTGGTTAAAAATGAGTCTTTCTGTATTTCTGAGTCCACTGCAAACCTTTCTCTGTGTGATCATTGGTTAAGAGAGGTCCAGATACAACTTTATGTACAGCAGCAGCTTCAGGTGATCCTGATGGAGAGGTTCACCAGCAGCTTGGATACCTGCTGCTGCTCATCAGTGGATTTTTAACAGCTGATCATTGAATATGAAGACTTTCTTCAATCTGCCTTTATCTGAACCAGCCTGCTTACACACTTAAAAGCACAACAATCTTTTTGATGTTTTCCTGAAATGTACAACGTTTTCATTCCTTTCACAAGGCATTGAACTAATTTTTCCCAGACTGCATGGAAACTGGGACTTTCTTAATGATGTGGAACAACCTCCTTCAGTAATTTCCCTTTAGTGAACCTTACCTGGAAACTAAAGCTCAAACCTGTCTAAGATTATTATCAGTAATCTAAATAGATGGATAAACAAGTTAATCTAACACAGAAAAACTGAAATTCTACATGTAGGATCATCTAGAATACAGTCAACGTATTTGTTCTTCTTCTGTGTGCCTCCAGAAATGTGGGTTGAAGCAATAAAGTGGACACATTAACATGCTAAAACTTTATTTACTTCAGTTGTTTGTGACAGTGTTTGTTTCAAGGATAGAGTGAAAACACAAAGTTACAGAATAGAAAGTCATCATGTCCCACAGCTGAATATCTTATGAAAACTAAGACGATTTAAATGAATAAAAAGAGATGAAGAAGTAGCATATTCCTACATGTAGTAAGAAGAAGCGGAGTATAGAAGGTAGGGGTTGAGTTTAGGGTCTGCTGATGAAAAGCTGCTGTTCTCATGGGCCTGGCGACGGTAGTATCTGCGGAGAGCAGGACTGCTGGGATGATGCTGCCTCACATGGAGGAAGTACTCATCAGGACGGCTCGAGGTGAAACCACAGTCCTCACATACAAAGATCTTGGAGCGTCTCTGGCGGTAGGCGTACTGCTGATGAACCCCATGAATCTTCCTCATGTGGGACTCCAGAGAGCAGCGTTGGGTGAAAGCTTTCTCACACAGCTCACACTTGTAGGGGCGGATACCTGCAACACAGAGGGACAAAGTCCTGAGGCAACATTTCTACATGCTGTGACTTAGAAACAACCAATAAATACGAACAAGAACAGAAGGCTCATCTTCAATCTGTCTCCACACAAAAAGAAAATACTCCTCAACATGAAAGTTTTACATCCGAACATAAAAACAGATCTGCTCTAAAAGAGTTGGCAGTTTTTCATGGATGCAACCCTCATACTTAACTCTGCTGTTTATCCCACAAATGCATTTCCCACAAATGTCTCCGCCCAGGAGGCATCCAGGGGGCATCCAAGTCATCCGGCTCTTCTTAATGCAGAGGAGCAGTGATGCTACTCTGAGCCTCTCTCAGATAACCGAGCTTCTCACCCTATTTCTGGGGTGGCCAACGTCAGTCCTCAAGAGCCACAATCCTTCAAGTTTTCTAAATTTCCCTGCTCCAACACACCT
The DNA here is from genome assembly GCF_017639745.1 of Melanotaenia boesemani. Lineage (NCBI taxonomy): Eukaryota > Metazoa > Chordata > Actinopteri > Atheriniformes > Melanotaeniidae > Melanotaenia > Melanotaenia boesemani. The sequence goes on along the minus strand of NC_055696.1, from coordinate 29,363,519 downwards.
GACTTAAACTAATGATAACTCATGGTAAAAACATTGCTCAAAAACCTCTTGTATATAATATAATACTTGTCTTCTGCTTCCTGTTTGCCCCAATTTGTACAATACTTCTGACATATCACACAGTAATACAAGGTACATATATATGAAAATGATTGTAAATACTTTTATAATTATCATACATTTTGTTAAATATTATTTCTTGTGTTAAAGGGTTAAAGTGCTTTGAGTGATCAAATGAATAAAGATCTACAGTCTATTTACCTTAGACATAAATGTTTACTGAGCTAAGTAAACTCACAGATGTTTGGTTGTTTTAGAGTCAGCACCAACTTTTATATCTTATTTTTCCCCTCTGTTACTGTCTCTCAGTAATTATTATGTTTATTAATTTTACTCTTCTGTAATGGAACATGAGCAGTTTCATGTGAGGTAGTATTAACATATCTGGTGACGTAAAGATGTTTCTAAATGGAAATGACCATAAACAAGAATGAAAACAACACTAACACGTGATTACATCCCGCTACGTGTACAATGTTTGATAGACAGATTATATTAAATTTATTAATTTAGAATATTTTCTCTGAAAAGTTGATAAATGAAGTTCCTGTAAGGAGATACTGACTGCTTATAACAGTGTTTTTCAGGTTTCTGTTATTCAGCCTGTTTCCAGGTACAGGAATCAGGAATTTTATATTTCTGGAAGTGTCTTAATTTCTTTCTTTTTCTCTCCTGTATTAAACTCAGATTGAGATGGTACCTCAGCAGAGCAGTTTTGGTTCTTTAGGGATTTCATGGAGGATCCTATAAGAGACAGAAAATATTCCTGACCTGTGTGTGTTCTCATGTGTCTCTTCAGATCGAAGGTGTCGTTGAATCCTTTTCCACAGAACCGACAGGGATGTCTCTTCACCAGGCTGTGGCACTTCAGGTGGCGGGTCAACATCCGCTGCAGAGGGAAGATTTTGTGGCACACTGAGCACCCAAAGTCTCCAGAGATGGGGGATGTACGGGGACGGGACTGGGAGGGGCACAGAGACAAACACACCATCATAATCATCATTATATGAATATGTTGTTATCGTCCTGAAAGTCTGTCTCAGTCATCACGTGAACTCCTCATTTATCTGCTGGTCCAGTCAGCTGATCGTCACCTTCACTTCACTTTGAACTGGAAAGGATTTTTCAAAGAAATCTGATCTGACCCGACAGCCCTGAATGAATGACGAGGAGGGAAAAACATTTCTGCTGACATGAAGTTTATCAGGTTTATCTCTCATGAGTGGCAACTAGTTTAATTGAATTGAGTGAAACTCATTTTAACCATAAGACTGTGATGAAGCTCTGATGACCTGTAGGAAACATAAAGCAGGCTGATGAGCTGCAGCAGGAATCACGTCATCAAAAAGTTTATGTCAAACAAATAACTTCAGCCAAAATTCAGCTAAACACATTAATCTTCACTCCATCCCAATGTCAATGTTGATATTAAATGTTGTGCTAATGAAATTAAATGATAACTCCAACAAAGTCGTGACACTGTGTATAATGTAAATAAAAACAGAATAAAATAATTTACAAATCTCATCAAGTTATATTTTATTCCCAATAGAGCATAAACAACAAATCAGATGTTGAAACAGAGACATTTTACCCTTTCATGGAAAAAATGGGCTCATTTTGAATCTGATGGCAGCAGCACATCTGTAAGCAGGTGCAACAAAAGTCTGGAAAAGTAACTGGTACAAATAAAAAAAAAAACTGAAGCAGCATTTGACTACTAATTAGGTGCTTTTGCATAAAGGTCAGTAACACGACTGCAAAGAGTACTTCAGAGAGGGAGAGTCTCTCGGATGTAAAAATGGACAGAGGTTCACCAGTCTCAGACAAACTGGGTCTTTCCTCAATGTAAAATTGTGAAAACTTTGAAGATCCCATCATTTCCAACGTATATATCATCAAAAGATTCAAAGAATCAAAGCCAGGCTACAATACCCAACACAGCAGAATTATTAGATACACAATGAAAGGCAAAGATCTAGTTAGAGCAGGGGTGTCCAGCTGTGGTCCTCGAGGGTTGCAATCCTGCAGGTTTTAGATGTCTCCCTGATCCAACACACCTGATTCAAATTCAGTGGCTCTCCTTGACAACAGCTTCTTGTCATGTTCTGCCCAAGCATGTTGAGGAGACAAATCTTGCAGGTCAGCGACCCTCAAGGTCCGAATTTGAACACCCGTATATTGAACAGGGTAGCTCTTATTTCCCATTAGTTTGCTGTTTTGTAACAACAGAATTCTGACATGATTCTGGCCAACATCTTGAAAGACTTATACTTGACTCGCGATCTAGACTAGGCTGGACTAGATTTATTCTGGGTAGGCACTTATTTTATAATCTGTGCAGAAACCTTAATGTGCTTTTTTCCCTTCTTCTCTTTTTTCACAGCCAGAAGTCATCCTTTCTTTCATCACAGTAAATGTCTGTGTTTGATTGGAGTGGACCTACCACAGAAGTCACGGAGAAATTTGGATTCAACCCTCTTTTATGCTATGGGTTAAAACTACATACCTCACCCAGGGCTTCAGTGCGTACCAGCTCCATAAACTTCAGCTACTCTGTCCTGCACCGAGGTTCTCACCAGGGCTGCGTTCTGTCCCCTTGTTGTTTGAACTTGAGATTGAGTCCTTAGCTATAGCCTTCAGGCTAGATCTCACTACAAAATGGGGTGTCACACATGTGGGGGATGAGGGCGTTATTAAACCCCTTGTGGTTACAGAGGTGGGCTTGGGTCTGGAGAACCTGGGTTCAAGTCCCCAGGCTGGCAACTAAGATAAACTGCCGTGGGCTCCTGAGCAAGGCTCTTAACCCTCAACTGCTCTCTGGGCGCTGGAATCTGTCCTGGCAGCCCCCTGCTCCTAGCAACTATGGTGAGTTAAATACAGAGAAAGAATGTCCCAGCTGGGATTAATAATTATTAAAATAAAAAGACTACCCAGAGATCTATAAAAATGTCTCTTTATGCAGATGACTTATTATTACTTATCTGACTCAACAGAAGATTGTCTACATCCAAGCAAACTCCAGAAATAAGATGAAGCACTCCACTATCTATAGACAAATCCATTTTGTGTGTTGGGTCATCTTACAGTGCCTTCTTTACTATATCTATTGACATGGACAGCATCATGGATCTTATCTAGAGATCTTAGAGTTATTCTGTTTTTTTATATTAGAAAACAGCGCATCAGTGAAAATGATTATACATCTTATAGAAATTGACTTTAATAACTGACACACTGGAAAATAAAACACTAATCTGATTATAATAACATATCAAAAGTTGGTAAAGAAGTAGATTCAAACTTTTGCAAAGGCTTTTATTTTCTGTTATTTCTAGTCTAGGCTGCATGACACAGTGTACAGACCTGTTTGTGTTACTAACCAAATGATTTTTATGTTCTAGTCATAAACGATATGTTTTACAAAATCACCCAGATTAGTCGTTCAGGGCAGAGTGAAAGCAAAGAGACAATCCAATGAACCAAAGAGTGGAAGTGACGTAGGACACGTTGTAGCAGTTATGTTGGATAACTCGCTGCCTCTTTTGCTGCTCATACTGGACAGATTCTGATGAAAATAAAAGGCTGAATAAACATGGTGTTGTTCCATCTTTACTTTTGAGACGTTTTCAGCCACGACCAATCAATAAGCCTTTTTTGTTGGTCATTACAGGGAATACATGTCGTGGGGCAATTGGCTGGGCTGGAAATCTTTGCTTGCTGTTAGCCACAGGTGGAGTGTTTGGTTCTGTAGTAGGCGGTGCCTCAGCCTGCTTTACTCATCCTCTTTACACCTGCTCCATCTGGCAATTTGGCAAATCTGGCAGATTTATCTAGCTGAAGGCTGCAGCACTTCCCTGCCAGATCGTCATCTCTCCTGCACTGCTTGGGGACTGCTACTATAAAGCATTATAACAATATCGCCTCCTAGTGAACAGCTGTAACTTTGTGACGTTATTCAGGTGGTTGAGTAAAGTCCACATCTGTGAAGCTCCATCAATGCTAAAATATAAATGGAGGATTTAGAACAGGAGTCCACAACTAAATTTATTATAACCCACTGAATGCCAGGCCAAAATGGCATCTTCATGAGGCGAAACCTGTTTTTTCCTACTAAACAAAACTTTATCATATCTGTACGATTATATCTTGTACAAAATGTAATGTCAGCAATGTTATTTATTCAAAATCAATTGAACTTGCTATAGACATTATTGTGTTACTGCTTTGGCTCCACACTGTCTGTGTTATCATATATATATATATATATATATATATATATATATATATATATATATTCATATATATTCTTTTTTTTCCAATATATTTATATTAGGGATGGGCACGTTAACGCATTATCGCATTAATGCATTAATGCATTAATTAATTAAGGATTAATTAATTTTTTCAACATGCGTTGTTCTTATATCTATATTAAAAAAGATAAGTTAGTTCTTTAGTATTTTTAGCCAAGTATTAAGAGCCATTGTGGAAGGTCCAGTGAGGCACTTGCAGCTCTGGAGCAGCAGGTTGCAGACCCCTGATTAATGATTATAAACCAAAATTCACTGCATTTTCCTTATATAGTAGTAGGCCATCTTTTAAAGGAAAATGACATTTTGTGCATAACGATGGAATTAATCATGTTTAATTACAATATTTCATGCAATTAATCGTGATTAAAAATTTTAGTCATTGCCCAGCACTAACACACACACACACATATATATATATATATATATATATATAAATGTATATATGCACACACACAAATGGAAAATGTATACATGGGGAATATTATTTGTATAATGTGTGTGTTCCAAACACAAGTTTTTTTCTTTCTGTAATATTTTTAACATTCTGTGGGCTTTGTATTGTCCTTTACTGTTAAGCAGGTAGATGAGAAAGTGGCTCAGGGAGACACTGGTATGGAACCTGGACTGGCTGCATTTCTATGGCGGCTGCTACACCAGGTGAATTAAACACCACACCTAAAGGAGTGTTCAGCAACAACATAACCAGTTATGTCCATCTTTTTTTGCTCCTGAAGCAACATTTCTTTGAAGGTTTAGTAACCGTGCTGCTCTGGTGTGTTGCCTCCTCTATCAGTGAAAATTCTGACAGAAACAGCAGCTAAACTTCTCTGCTTCAACCTCCAAAATAAGCTGAGATGATTGACGCAAGATGATTACGCTTTCACTTTCCCCAGCAGTGGTGAAGCAGACACAGGACTCTGCTGTGACATTCACCGCTAAACAGGCAGTTTCTCACCGCTAACTTTCTCTGTTCAGACGTCCCCTCCCCCCTCCCGCTCGGACTAAGGTTTGTGCTGGGTGTCAAACCAGCTGACATGCTCTGCCTCTCGCTCTCTCTCCTCTTCTAGAGCAACATCTGCTCCCATCCAGACAACGTCTCTTTCAGGGAAGGCCTTGCAGATTTCAGCAAGACAATGCTGAACCACATCCTGCATCCATCATAACAGCTTCACAGTTCACAGAGTCCGGCTGCTGAACTGGCCTGTCTGTCCAGTCCAGACCTTTCATCAATAGACAACATTTGAAGCATCATGAAACTGAAGGTCCAGCAACGAAAAAACTGTTGAGCAGCTAGAATCCTGCATCAGACCAGAATGGGAAAACATTCCTTTCGTAAAGCTCCAGAACTGGTCTCCTCACTTCTCAGACGTTAACAGACAGATGTTAAAAGAAGAGGAGATGCTACACCATGCTAAACATCAAACTGGAACTACTTTTTACAGATGTGCTGCTGCCATCAAATTCAAAAGGAGACAATATTTTCCATGAAATGGTAAAATGTCTCAGTTTGAACATCTGATATGTTGATTATGTTCTATTGGGAATAAAATATGGTTGATGACATTTTAAAATCATTGAATTCTGTTTTTATTTTCATTTTACACTCCTGACTTTGTAAAAAAATATCTTGTTTCCAGTCCTAATTTTCAGTCAGGTAGTTTCTTCTGTCTATTTTTTTCTCATTCGCAGAGATCTAGCTGATGTTAGCCAAAACATATGCCCAGAAACTGGTACATGGTTCATGTGAGGGGATGGTAACTTACTTTTGCTCTGCTGACAAGGGCAAGTGTACTGGGACAGTAGAAGGAGCTTCGGAGCATTAGTTTAGACCAGTCTGGTCTGGAGTGTTCTGCTGGTCCTGCTGGTCCTTTCAGAGGTACCGGGACTACAATTCCTGCCGCTGCCTCACATCCTGGGGCAGCTGCTGGCTGAGGCATACTGGGAGCATCCTGGACATCAGAAGTGAAGGAAATCTCCTCCACAGTGTTTTCACTGACTAAGAAAAAATTCAAATAAATATTTACAACTAAAACCAAAAATGCTGAAAATGTTGTTTCAGTTTAAAATGATGAAGCAGCTTGTAGCTTTTCTTACCTCTGACGAGTCAAACTAAAGTCAGGTTAAAGAAACAGCTGAAATTTGTACCTGCTGGGCTGTGTTCTTGCCATTCCTGCTGTTCTGGTTCCTTCCACTGCCACGCGCCACAAGCTCCACGTTTCTTCTTCACAAGAAAAGACCTCGGCATCCTTCAAACTCTCTGGATCTGATTCTTCCTGACCTGAACTGGGATCTAAACTTCTTTATGGATCTGATCTTACTGAGCAGGACTTCAGTCACCCTTAATAACCAGAAACTCATCCCTCGACAAACTGCAGAGGAAGTGTCTCAACAAATCACTGCACTCATTTCCATAACCCTCTCTGGTCTGGTGTGTGTATGTGTGTGTGTGTTTGGACAGTAGTACACCTGTGCATATCTGCCATTTTAACTGGTCCTCCATTGGTTTTGCATGTCAGGTAGTGAGAATCCGGGGAGTTTCTCATTCAAGTAGCCCTTGGCATGCAAATTCTTGTCCTGGACCAAGCCCTGCCCCAGACAAAGGCCACGGTCTGAGTAACAGGAGCAAGCACAGTGGAGCCACAGCTTTAACTGCTAGGTAAATCAGTCTTTTCTGGTTTTTTGTTGTAATTGTTTGATGGGATTACAGAACTTCTTACACTGCTGACAAAGTCTGACAACACACTGAACGGATCACAAGTGCTGACAGTCTGCTGAATGTTTGTTTTACATAATTACAATTACAAAGGTACTGTCTCGGGCCCCCAACCCCCTTCACCCCCCCCCCCCCCCCCCCCCCCCTTGCAACATTCAGCTTACATAAATGGATGGATTCATACAAGTGAACCACTTGTTTCATTCTAACTTTTATTTTTGAGAAACTGTTAAACATTGTTGTCTGCACAGTCCATCTTTTTGGTGCACAGGAAAACACAAATGAGGCCTGAGGCTGAGGCCAATCATGCAAATCATCATATATATTACTTCAAGAACATCAGGAAGGGCAAACAAAACCTGTTCATCCCTGTGTTACTGCTACTTTTACCAGTTTATTCAGTGAACACTAGCCCTTACAGCAGCATTGCTTGTTTGTTGTGTGCTCTGAGCGTCCATACTCCAAACACTTGATATGCTTCCTTTTGTGGTTGGTAAAAGAATTTTCCATCCCTGTTATTGATTAAACAAGCTGCATACAGTAGTAGCAGAGGGGACTTTTTAGTAGTAGCCATATTTGTGACTGTGCTATGTGCATTAATATAGATGCATGTGCGTGTGACGTGCAAAGTTGCGGTGCAAAATAAGGCTTCCCCAAATCCAATTTGAGCCATGGATATAGTGTCATCTAATTGAAGGATATCTTAACAACTACTAAGGTTTTATGTATGATCTTGGTTTCAAATGAAAGCTAAGACATGTGAGATTACTACTTAAGTCAGAATCAAGATATCTGTGTCACTGAAATTCTCCTGGAACACAGTTGAAAATGTAAACGGTTATCTTCTCCTAAAAGAAAACCACATTACTTTGAGTGGAAACCAGAGGAGAGCAGCCCAATTGATCTACGAATTAGTAAAGCAGTCCTAGAAATGAGCAAAATGGCCGTAAGTATTAGTAAAGTAGCCCAGGAATGAGTCAAGGAAACCTAGGATTGAGTCCTTAGAATAAGTGAAACAATTCTCAGGAAATAGTAAAGAAGTCCTATGGTAAAGTAGTTCTAGCCTAGGACTACTTTACTGTAGGACTCATCAGACTACTCATTCCTAGGATTCATAGGAATGAGTAAATTAATGTCTGATGAGTAACTGTGCTGCAGTAGAAAGTAAAAAGTGAACCTGAGCAGTTTTCCAGGTGTTTTAATAGAGTTGTTACACAGGTAAATATCTCAGGAAGCCATCGGCTGATGCTGATGATCGACACCTCCATCAATGGTCAGAGTCAGGAGGATCCAGGGATTTCCTTCACTATAAAACCTCCTTCATCTCCATGTAAACCAGCAGGACCTCATGATTCATTTCAAGCAAAGGCAGACTCATAGGAGAACACATTAGCAGAGCTGGGATAAAGCTAACACACAATTTATGATTTTGGTTGCTAGCTCTTTTACTTACATTCCCTTATGATTGTTTGGGTTTGAACTGTGTTTGCTTTGGATGTCAATACTTGGTAGAGTCTTTAAGCTGAGTTTCTCTACGTTAATATGTTGTGCTACATGCTAGGATAGCCGCTTCCTGGTGTCTGGTAACATCTCCTGAACTGTAGGATCCCAGGCAGACTGTACAAAGGGGTCTACTCAAGAAGATGTTAAAGGTTAGACAATCCTGAAATAAAAAGGCAGATAAAATATACAGTACAATATAAAATCCATAGATTAGCGTAAAACATACAATCACATGTTGCTGGACAGAAACTGTGGAACCAGTTAAGGAGGCCACTTTTTTTCTTTGGCTTTTAACACTAGTTGAGATGCTGGTTTCTTTCTTTCTTTCTTTCTTTCTTTCTTTCTTTCTTTCTTTCTTTCTTTCTTTCTTTCTTTCTTTCTTTCTTTCTTTTATTGGCTGACCATATGTATTTTATGCATTTTTATACTCATATTTATTTATACATTTTAATATTTTTTATTTATTATTCGTCATTATTTATTTATCAATTTAAATAAATTTATTTAATTGCATTTTGTTTTATTCCAATTTTCTTTTTGGTCAGATTTTTTTCTTTATTTATTTTGTTTTTATATCATTTAATATAAATTCAGATGTTAAGGGGTTATGCTACATGTTAGCATTACTGCTTCATGTGTGCAAACATCTTCTGTGCTGTAGGATCTCATGCCGCCTCCTGTTCCGGAGGCTCTACTTAAAAAGAGGTTAAACAGCTTCGAAGCTCAGTAAGGAGAGTCTGTTTGCAGCTAACTGAGTTTAAGTTTCACACATCATTGCTTTTTCACAAAACACCAACATGTTTTTAACACATTTATAAATTCATATCAGCTGATCTACTGAGGAGTGATTATTATAATGAATAAGAACTCATCCGGTGGTTTCACATGTGACTCATGATGACTCCTGAAGTACGTCCTGGACATTTTGACTCTACTGTGTTCTCAGAGCTGCTCTGTAACTGTATGCAAAGCAGCTGCCTGTGTGCTGCAGCATGGAAATTAAATGATGAAGAGCCACATTACTTTGTACAAACAAAATACTGGACTGATACTGATCCTCCCCGTCCACAGATGAGAGTTAGTACAGGAGACTGTGAGCTGTGTGGACTCTGGATAAATTACAGATGGCTGGATGTCCCTCCAGATGACAGTAAGAGTTTACTTCACTGATGGTGGAGCTGAGAAGAGAAAAGCTGATTATTTGTGAAACAGCCTGTCTGAACATGAATATGAACACAGGACTGCCACACCCTGACACAAAAAACTTGTGTTAGTCTAAGCCTATGAGTTTAAATTTCACAAATTCACCCACCATCCACTTTAGAAAAGGGCTTTGAGCAACTTTTAACACAGCGTGCTCCGTAAAATGTAACATTAGTCAAAACAAATAGTGGATATAACTTCATTTTAATCTAGTTGTTGGACTAATCTTAACCTTAAATAAGTCATATTAACTTTTTTGTGCAAAAGGTTGAATAAATGAATGTGCTTAGAATCAATGTAAATAAGACAAGGATGTGATAAAGGATGACCTAATTACCTGGTACATAATGAAGGTACTTTGTTAAAATTTATTTGGTTGATCAATAATTCAAATGACACATAAAAGTTTGTAATGATTTCAGTAAAAGGTAAAAATATGTCATGTCTGTTTTCCAGCCATCAAAACTTAAATGTTTCAAGGTTTCTCTTTCTTTTTCCTTATTGTTATTTTGTTATATTTTAATGAGCCAAACTGAGTTTTTTAATATTGAAAATGTCTAAACATCATCTCTTTGATAATCTCTTGCTTCAAATCTCCGTTAGAATGCAGCATCATTAAGCTAAACTGAACTTTTATGTTTTACTTTGTTTACATTTTATTATTCCTAAATGACACAGAACAGGAAGATAAACCAAAATTTAAACAGGAGGAAATTCAACACATTTCAACTTATATGGTTTGGAAAATGGACTTGACAATAGAGTTTATTTCTGATTTTTAACAACTTTCTGAAATTAATCAAACCCTTTTTATGTCATTTGAATTACTGATTAACCAAATAAGTAAAAAATCAAAACAAGAAGTACTTTTTAAAAAGTACTGGGTAATTGCTAAAGTAAAAGTAAATTTAAATTTTATTTTTTTTTCATTAATTAAAGTGAACAGCATTGTGAGAAACTGTGCTCCTTTTTTATGCACATATCTATATAGTGATTCAACTTAGGTACTTATATATATTTCAACATTTTGCTTTCTAAGTTCATATGATTTATTTGCTATATGATTAGTATTACTAACAACTAGATTAGAATTAAGTTATATCCACTACATTATATTAAAACCAGTTACATTATACAGTGTAATGCAAACTCAGATTTTTCAGATTTATTTAACTTCTACAAACTCACATCCATCCAGTTAATTCAACTCACTCAAGTTAATAATAAAAAATTATATATATATATATATATATATATATATATATATATATATATATATATATATATATATATATATATAATTTATTTATTTATTGGTGTCAAATGGGCTGGTCTGAGTATTTCAGAAACTGCTGATCTGCTGGGATTTTCACACACAACCTGGTCTGAAGAAGGGAAAACCTCTAGTTGTCTGACTGCACCAGAATGTCTGGTTGATGTCAGAGGTCAGAGGAGAATGGGCAGACTGGTTGGTGATGATAGAAAGGCAACAGGAAGTAAAATCAGTACTGGTTGCAACCAAAGTCTACTGATTAGCATCTCTGAACACACAACACATCCAACTTGCTGAATCTATGACACCAAGAATACAGGCAGTTCTGAAGAAAAGGGGGTCCAACCCGGTACTAGCAAGGTGGGTCTGCAAACATGAATGTCTTTTTTTTGTTTTGTTTTGTTTTTTTCTTTTTATTGTTGTGCGATGAGAAAGTGTGATTTCATTCCTCAAATGCGTACATCGTGCTTTCTTTACCGCCACTGTCAGTACTGTGCTCTTGTTCTTCTTTTAGAGGAGTTCTCACATTCTGTCTTCTAATTTGGGTCAAATCATGTTATTCTCTTCATCCATGTATATAAATGATGCTCTGTAAACTGGGATGTTTCCTTCATGCAGACAGCTTGGCTGTCTGCAGATGCAACCATCATTTGATGCTCCAGATCCAGTGATTGTCTGGGGCTTTTCATTAGAATCTGTAATGTCTCATTTCCTCTCCAGCAGTACTAAATCCTCTGAAATCTCATCACTGACTGCAGCAATTGAGGCTTTCCACACAAGAGGTGCTTGTACTCAGTTTAATCAGCAACTCTCCAGCAGATTTAGAGTCAGCACTGTGTGACCTATCAGCCACAGAATGGGATCTTCCCCAAGTCTGAGGGTCAAAACAGGCTTGTGGATCATTTGTTCATGTCTATAAATACGGCCCACAATGGCGACCTACATGAGTAACAGCAGAGAAATACGAGTCATGCGAAAATTTACACCATGGAAAAGAAATTATTCAGCTCTTTGGTTTAACTATATGTTACATGCATTATGCTGCCAACACTGAATGAATACTCAACCACATGACCACCACATTTGGCCAATAAGGAAATTGCCATAATCTATGTCCAGACAGGCTTCCCTTCCGGACCACAAAATACATAATCCACATCCAGGCCAACAGGGGGTAAAATTTTTTGTCAGTTGTTCCCACAAGGGTCCATTTTGGATCCACTTTATATGCTGCCTTGCAACCATTCAGCATTGCTTTTCTTTTCTTAGAAGTTGTTATGAATGTGTTTAGTTAACTTCATATTAGTAGAGCAAAAAGCATGAATACAATAAGCACGTGTTATGCTTGCAGCCGTTCAGCACTGCTATTTGTTTGTGTTCCAACATCATTTCTATGAATTCTAAAGCCCACATTTGAACGAAAACAGGTAGATTCAAGGAGGATTTCATTGTTTCTATGTAGTGCCACTTCATGTGAGTTCATGTATTAAAGTTATTTGGTTATTCTGATATTATTACATGAACTAGTGTGGGCAGAACATACATAAAACAAGCATATATCATGCCTGCAGATGTTAAGCTGTTGCTAGCTTTAATGCTCTGTTAAGGTAGCTTAATGTTGCTCTTTTTCTTGAACTTTTAAATGTAAACTGAAAAGACAATTCTTACATTTTAAAAGTATTTGGCTTTTCTTAGAAGTTCTTATGAAAGTGTTTAGTCAACTTGATATTAGTAGAGCAAAAACCATGAATATAATAAGCAAGTGTTATGCTTGCAGCCGTTCAGCATTGCTATTTGTTTGTGTTCCAACATCATTTCTCTGAATCCTAAAGCCCACATTTGAATGAAAACACTTAGATTCAAGGAGGATTTCATAGTTTCCATGTAGTGCCCCTTCATGTGAGTTCATGTATTAAAGTTATTTGGTTATTCTGATATTACTACATGAACTAGTGTGGGCAGAAAATACATAAAACAAGCATGTATCATGCTAGCAGATGTTAAGCTGTTGTTAGCTTTTATGCTGTGTTAAGCTAGCTTAATGTAGCTCTTTTTCTTGAACTTTTAAATGTAAACTGAAAAGACAATTTTTACATTTTAAAAGTATTTGGCTTTTCTTTGAAGTTCTTATGAATGTGTTTAGTTAACTTCATATTAATAGAGCAAAAAGCATGAATATAATAAGCACGTGTTATGCTTGCAGCCATTCAGCATTGCTATTTGTTTGTGTTCCAACATCATTTCTCTGAATTCTAAAGCCCACATTTGAACAAAAACACTTAGATTCAAGGAGGATTTCATTGTTTCCATGTAGTGCCCCTTCATGTGAGTTCATGTATTAAAGTTATTTGGTTATTCTGATATTATTACATGAACTAGTGTGGGTAGAAAATGCATAAAACAAGCATATATCATGCTAGCAGATGTTAAACTGTTGCTAGCTTTAATGCTATGTTAAGCTAGCTTAATGTAGCTCTTTTTCTTGAACTTTTAAATGTAAACTGAAAAGACAATTCTTACATTTTAAAAGTATTTGGCTTTTCTTAGAAGTTCTTATGAATGTGCTTAGTTAACTTCATATTAGTAGAGCGAAAAGCATGAATATAATAAGCACGTGTTATGCTTGCAGCCGTTCAGCATTGCTATTAGTTTGTGTTCCAACATCATTTCTCTGAATTCTAAAGCTCACATTTGAACAAAAACACTTAGATTCAAGGAGGATTTCATTGTTTCCATGTAGTGCCCCTTCATGTGAGTTCATGTATTAAAGTTATTTGGTTATTCTGATATTACTACATGAACTAGTGTGGGCAGAAAATACATAAAACAAGCATATATCATGCCTGCAGATGTTAAGCTGTTGCTAGCTTTTATGCTATGTTAAGCTAGCTTAATGTAGCTCTTTTTCTTGAACTTTTAAATGTAAACTGAAAAGACAATTCTTACATTTTAAAAGTATTTGGCTTTTCTTAGAAGTTCTTATGAATGTGTTTAGTTAACTTGATATTAGTAGAGCAAAAAGCATGAATATAATAAGCACGTGTTATGCTTGCAGCCATTCAGCATTGCTCTTTGTTTGTGTTCCAACATCATTTCTCTGAATTCTAAAGCCCACATTTGAACAAAAACACTTAGATTCAAGGAGGATTTCATTGTTTCCATGTAGTGCCCCTTCATGTGAGTTCATGTATTAAAGTTATTTGGTTATTCTGATATTATTACATAAACTAATGTGGGCAGAAAATACCTAAAACAAGCATATATAATGCTTGCAGATGTTAAGCTGTTGATAGCTTTTATGCTATGTTAAGCTAGCTTAATGTAGCTTTTTTTCTTGAACTTTTAAATGTAAACTGAAAAGACGATTCTTACATTTTAAAAGTATTTGGCTGTTCTTAGAAGTTCTTATGAATGTGTTTATTTAACTTGATAGTAGTAGAGAAAAAAGCATGAATATAATAAGCACGTGTTATGCTAGCAGCCGTTCAGCATTGCTATTTGTTCGTGTTCCAACATCATTTCTCTGAATTCTAAAGCCCACATTTGAACGAAAACACTTAGATTCAAACAGGATTTCATTGTTTCCATGTAGTGCCCCTTCATGTGAGTTCATGTATTAAAGTTATTTGGTTATTCTGATATTACTACATGAACTAGTGTGGGTAGAAAATGCATAAAACAAGCATATATCATGCTAGCAGATGTTAAACTGTTGCTTTTAATGCTATGTTAAGCTAGCTTAATGTAGCTTTTTTTCTTGAACTTTTAAATGTAAACTGAAAAGACGATTCTTACATTTTAAAAGTATTTGGCTTTTCTTAGAAGTTCTTATGAATGTGTTTAGTTAACTTCATATTAGTAGAGCAAAAAGCATGAATATAATAAGCACGTGTTATGCTTGCAGCCGTTCAGCATTGCTATTTGTTTGTGTTCCAACATCATTTCTCTGAATTCTAAAGCCCACATTTGAACAAAAACACTTAGATTCAAGGAGGATTTCATTGTTTCCATGTAGTGCCCCTTCATGTGAGTTCATGTATTAAAGTTATTTGGTTATTCTGATATTACTACATGAACTAGTGTGGGCAGAACATACATAAAACAAGCATATGTCATGCTAGCAGATGTTAAGCTGTTGCTAGCTTTAATGCTATGTTAAGCTAGCTCAATGTAGCTCTTTTTCTTGAACTTTTAAATGTAAACTGAAAGGAAAATTCTTACATTTTAAAAGTATTTGGCTTTTCTTAGAAGTTCTTATGAAAGTGTTTAGTTAACTTGATATTAGTAGAGCAAAAAGCATGAATATAATAAGCACGCGTTATGCTTGCAGCCGTTCAGCATTGCTATTTGTTTGTGTTCCAACATCATTTCTCTGAATTCTAAAGCTCACATTTGAACGAAAACACTTAGATTCAAGGAGGATTTAATTGTTTCCATGTAGTGACTTCATGTGAGTTCATGTATTAAAGTTATTTGGTTATTCTGATATTACTACATGAACTAGTGTGGGCAGAAAATACATAAAACAAGCATATATCATGCCTGCAGATGTTAAGGTGCTGCTAGCTTTTATTCTCTGTTAAGCTAGCTCAATGTAGCTCTTTTTCTTGAACTTTTAAATGTAAACTGAAAAGACAATTCTTACATTTTAAAAGTATTTGGCTTTTCTTAGAAGTTCTTATGAATGAAGTTTAGTTAACTTGATATTAGTAGAGCAAAAAGCATGAATATAATAAGCAGGTGTTATGCTTGCAGCCGTTCAGCATTGCTATTTGTTTGTGTTCCAACATCCTTTCTCTGAATTCTAAAGCCCACATTTGAACAAAAACACTTAGATTCAAGGAGGATTTCATTGTTTCCATGTAGTGCCCCTTCATGTGAGTTCATGTATTAAAGTTATTTGGTTATTCTGATATTATTACATAAACTAATGTGGGCAGAAAATACCTAAAACAAGCATATATAATGCTTGCAGATGTTAAGCTGTTGATAGCTTTTATGCTATGTTAAGCTAGCTTAATGTAGCTTTTTTTCTTGAACTTTTAAATGTAAACTGAAAAGACGATTCTTACATTTTAAAAGTATTTGGCTGTTCTTAGAAGTTCTTATGAATGTGTTTATTTAACTTGATAGTAGTAGAGAAAAAAGCATGAATATAATAAGCACGTGTTATGCTAGCAGCCGTTCAGCATTGCTATTTGTTCGTGTTCCAACATCATTTCTCTGAATTCTAAAGCCCACATTTGAACGAAAACACTTAGATTCAAACAGGATTTCATTGTTTCCATGTAGTGCCCCTTCATGTCAGTTCATGTATTAAAGTTATTTGGTTATTCTGATATTATTACATGAACTAGTGTGGGCAGAAAATACATAAAACAAGCATATATCATGCTAGCAGATGTTAAGCTGTTGTTAGCTTTTATGCTGTGTTAAGCTAGCTTAATGTAGCTCTTTTTCTTGAACTTTTAAATGTAAACTGAAAAGACAATTCTTACATTTTAAAAGTATTTGGCTTTTCTTTGAAGTTCTTATGAATGTGTTTAGTTAACTTCATATTAGTAGAGCAAAAAGCATGAATATAATAAGCACGTGTTATGCTTGCAGCCATTCAGCATTGCTATTTGTTTGTGTTCCAACATCATTTCTCTGAATTCTAAAGCCCACATTTGAACGAAAACACTTAGATTCAAACAGGATTTCATTGTTTCCATGTAGTGCCCCTTCATGTGAGTTCATGTATTAAAGTTATTTGGTTATTCTGATATTATTACATGAACTAGTGTGGGCAGAAAATACATAAAACAAGCATATATCATGCTAGCAGATGTTAAGCTGTTGTTAGCTTTTATGCTGTGTTAAGCTAGCTTAATGTAGCTCTTTTTCTTGAACTTTTAAATGTAAACTGAAAAGACAATTTTTACATTTTAAAAGTATTTGGCTTTTCTTTGAAGTTCTTATGAATGTGTTTAGTTAACTTCATATTAGTAGAGCAAAAAGCATGAATATAATAAGCACGTGTTATGCTTGCAGCCATTCAGCATTGCTATTTGTTTGTGTTCCAACATCATTTCTCTGAATTCTAAAGCCCACATTTGAACAAAAACACTTAGATTCAAGGAGGATTTCATTGTTTCCATGTAGTGCCCCTTCATGTGAGTTCATGTATTAAAGTTATTTGGTTATTCTGATATTATTACATGAACTAGTGTGGGCAGAAAATACATAAAACAAGCATATATCATGCTAGCAGATGTTAAGCTGTTGTTAGCTTTTATGCTGTGTTAAGCTAGCTTAATGTAGCTCTTTTTCTTGAACTTTTAAATGTAAACTGAAAAGACAATTTTTACATTTTAAAAGTATTTGGCTTTTCTTTGAAGTTCTTATGAATGTGTTTAGTTAACTTCATATTAGTAGAGCAAAAAGCATGAATATAATAAGCACGTGTTATGCTTGCAGCCATTCAGCATTGCTATTTGTTTGTGTTCCAACATCATTTCTCTGAATTCTAAAGCCCACATTTGAACGAAAACACTTAGATTCAAACAGGATTTCATTGTTTCCATGTAGTGCCCCTTCATGTCAGTTCATGTATTAAAGTTATTTGGTTATTCTGATATTATTACATGAACTAGTGTGGGCAGAAAATACATAAAACAAGCATATATCATGCTAGCAGATGTTAAGCTGTTGTTAGCTTTTATGCTGTGTTAAGCTAGCTTAATGTAGCTCTTTTTCTTGAACTTTTAAATGTAAACTGAAAAGACAATTTTTACATTTTAAAAGTATTTGGCTTTTCTTTGAAGTTCTTATGAATGTGTTTAGTTAACTTCATATTAGTAGAGCAAAAAGCATGAATATAATAAGCACGTGTTATGCTTGCAGCCATTCAGCATTGCTATTTGTTTGTGTTCCAACATCATTTCTCTGAATTCTAAAGCCCACATTTGAACAAAAACACTTAGATTCAAGGAGGATTTCATTGTTTCCATGTAGTGCCCCTTCATGTGAGTTCATGTATTAAAGTTATTTGGTTATTCTGATATTACTACATGAACTAGTGTGGGCAGAACATACATAAAACAAGCATATGTCATGCTAGCAGATGTTAAGCTGTTGCTAGCTTTAATGCTATGTTAAGCTAGCTCAATGTAGCTCTTTTTCTTGAACTTTTAAATGTAAACTGAAAAGAAAATTCTTACATTTTAAAAGTATTTGGCTTTTCTTAGAAGTTCTTATGAAAGTTTTTAGTTAACTTGATATTAGTAGAGCAAAAAGCATGAATATAATAAGCACGCGTTATGCTTGCAGCCGTTCAGCATTGCTATTAGTTTGTGTTCCAACATCATTTCTCTGAATTCTAAAGCTCACATTTGAACGAAAACACTTAGATTCAAGGAGGATTTAATTGTTTCCATGTAGTGACTTCATGTGAGTTCATGTATTAAAGTTATTTGGTTATTCTGATATTACTACATGAACTAGTGTGGGCAGAAAATACATAAAACAAGCATATATCATGCCTGCAGATGTTAAGGTGCTGCTAGCTTTTATTCTCTGTTAAGCTAGCTCAATGTAGCTCTTTTTCTTGAACTTTTAAATGTAAACTGAAAAGACAATTCTTACATTTTAAAAGTATTTGGCTTTTCTTAGAAGTTCTTATGAATGAAGTTTAGTTAACTTGATATTAGTAGAGCAAAAAGCATGAATATAATAAGCAGGTGTTATGCTTGCAGCCGTTCAGCATTGCTATTTGTTTGTGTTCCAACATCCTTTCTCTGAATTCTAAAGCCCACATTTGAACGAAAACACTTAGATTCAAACAGGATTTCATTGTTTCCATGTAGTGCCCCTTCATGTGAGTTCATGTATTAAAGTTATTTGGTTATTCTGATATTATTACATGAACTAGTGTGGGCAGAACATACATAAAACAAGCATATATCATGCCTGCAGATGTTAAGCTGTTGCTAGCTTTAATGCTCTGTTAAGGTAGCTTAATGTTGCTCTTTTTCTTGAACTTTTAAATGTAAACTGAAAAGACAATTCTTACATTTTAAAAGTATTTGGCTTTTCTTAGAAGTTCTTATGAATGTGTTTATTTAACTTGATAGTAGTAGAGAAAAAAGCATGAATATAATAAGCACGTGTTATGCTAGCAGCCGTTCAGCATTGCTATTTGTTCGTGTTCCAACATCATTTCTCTGAATTCTAAAGCCCACATTTGAACGAAAACACTTAGATTCAAACAGGATTTCATTGTTTCCATGTAGTGCCCCTTCATGTCAGTTCATGTATTAAAGTTATTTGGTTATTCTGATATTATTACATGAACTAGTGTGGGCAGAAAATACATAAAACAAGCATATATCATGCTAGCAGATGTTAAGCTGTTGTTAGCTTTTATGCTGTGTTAAGCTAGCTTAATGTAGCTCTTTTTCTTGAACTTTTAAATGTAAACTGAAAAGACAATTTTTACATTTTAAAAGTATTTGGCTTTTCTTTGAAGTTCTTATGAATGTGTTTAGTTAACTTCATATTAGTAGAGCAAAAAGCATGAATATAATAAGCACGTGTTATGCTTGCAGCCATTCAGCATTGCTATTTGTTTGTGTTCCAACATCATTTCTCTGAATTCTAAAGCCCACATTTGAACGAAAACACTTAGATTCAAACAGGATTTCATTGTTTCCATGTAGTGCCCCTTCATGTGAGTTCATGTATTAAAGTTATTTGGTTATTCTGATATTATTACATGAACTAGTGTGGGCAGAAAATACATAAAACAAGCATATATCATGCTAGCAGATGTTAAGCTGTTGTTAGCTTTTATGCTGTGTTAAGCTAGCTTAATGTAGCTCTTTTTCTTGAACTTTTAAATGTAAACTGAAAAGACAATTTTTACATTTTAAAAGTATTTGGCTTTTCTTTGAAGTTCTTATGAATGTGTTTAGTTAACTTCATATTAGTAGAGCAAAAAGCATGAATATAATAAGCACGTGTTATGCTTGCAGCCATTCAGCATTGCTATTTGTTTGTGTTCCAACATCATTTCTCTGAATTCTAAAGCCCACATTTGAACAAAAACACTTAGATTCAAGGAGGATTTCATTGTTTCCATGTAGTGCCCCTTCATGTGAGTTCATGTATTAAAGTTATTTGGTTATTCTGATATTATTACATGAACTAGTGTGGGCAGAAAATACATAAAACAAGCATATATCATGCTAGCAGATGTTAAGCTGTTGTTAGCTTTTATGCTGTGTTAAGCTAGCTTAATGTAGCTCTTTTTCTTGAACTTTTAAATGTAAACTGAAAAGACAATTTTTACATTTTAAAAGTATTTGGCTTTTCTTTGAAGTTCTTATGAATGTGTTTAGTTAACTTCATATTAGTAGAGCAAAAAGCATGAATATAATAAGCTCGTGTTATGCTTGCAGCCATTCAGCATTGCTATTTGTTTGTGTTCCAACATCATTTCTCTGAATTCTAAAGCCCACATTTGAACGAAAACACTTAGATTCAAACAGGATTTCATTGTTTCCATGTAGTGCCCCTTCATGTCAGTTCATGTATTAAAGTTATTTGGTTATTCTGATATTATTACATGAACTAGTGTGGGCAGAAAATACATAAAACAAGCATATATCATGCTAGCAGATGTTAAGCTGTTGTTAGCTTTTATGCTGTGTTAAGCTAGCTTAATGTAGCTCTTTTTCTTGAACTTTTAAATGTAAACTGAAAAGACAATTTTTACATTTTAAAAGTATTTGGCTTTTCTTTGAAGTTCTTATGAATGTGTTTAGTTAACTTCATATTAGTAGAGCAAAAAGCATGAATATAATAAGCACGTGTTATGCTTGCAGCCATTCAGCATTGCTATTTGTTTGTGTTCCAACATCATTTCTCTGAATTCTAAAGCCCACATTTGAACAAAAACACTTAGATTCAAGGAGGATTTCATTGTTTCCATGTAGTGCCCCTTCATGTGAGTTCATGTATTAAAGTTATTTGGTTATTCTGATATTACTACATGAACTAGTGTGGGCAGAACATACATAAAACAAGCATATGTCATGCTAGCAGATGTTAAGCTGTTGCTAGCTTTAATGCTATGTTAAGCTAGCTCAATGTAGCTCTTTTTCTTGAACTTTTAAATGTAAACTGAAAAGAAAATTCTTACATTTTAAAAGTATTTGGCTTTTCTTAGAAGTTCTTATGAAAGTTTTTAGTTAACTTGATATTAGTAGAGCAAAAAGCATGAATATAATAAGCACGCGTTATGCTTGCAGCCGTTCAGCATTGCTATTTGTTTGTGTTCCAACATCATTTCTCTGAATTCTAAAGCTCACATTTGAACGAAAACACTTAGATTCAAGGAGGATTTAATTGTTTCCATGTAGTGACTTCATGTGAGTTCATGTATTAAAGTTATTTGGTTATTCTGATATTACTACATGAACTAGTGTGGGCAGAAAATACATAAAACAAGCATATATCATGCCTGCAGATGTTAAGGTGCTGCTAGCTTTTATTCTCTGTTAAGCTAGCTCAATGTAGCTCTTTTTCTTGAACTTTTAAATGTAAACTGAAAAGACAATTCTTACATTTTAAAAGTATTTGGCTTTTCTTAGAAGTTCTTATGAATGAAGTTTAGTTAACTTGATATTAGTAGAGCAAAAAGCATGAATATAATAAGCAGGTGTTATGCTTGCAGCCGTTCAGCATTGCTATTTGTTTGTGTTCCAACATCCTTTCTCTGAATTCTAAAGCCCACATTTGAACGAAAACACTTAGATTCAAACAGGATTTCATTGTTTCCATGTAGTGCCCCTTCATGTGAGTTCATGTATTAAAGTTATTTGGTTATTCTGATATTATTACATGAACTAGTGTGGGCAGAACATACATAAAACAAGCATATATCATGCCTGCAGATGTTAAGCTGTTGCTAGCTTTAATGCTCTGTTAAGGTAGCTTAATGTTGCTCTTTTTCTTGAACTTTTAAATGTAAACTGAAAAGACAATTCTTACATTTTAAAAGTATTTGGCTTTTCTTAGAAGTTCTTATGAAAGTGTTTAGTCAACTTGATATTAGTAGAGCAACAACCATGAATATAATAAGCAGGTGTTATGCTTGCAGCCGTTCAGCATTGCTATTTGTTTGTGTTCCAACATCATTTCTCTGAATCCTAAAGCCCACATTTGAACGAAAACACTTAGATTCAAGGAGGATTTCATAGTTTCCATGTAGTGCCCCTTCATGTGAGTTCATGTATTAAAGTTATTTGGTTATTCTGATATTACTACATGAACTAGTGTGGGCAGAAAATACATAAAACAAGCATATATCATGCTAGCAGATGTTAAACTGTTGCTAGCTTTAATGCTATGTTAAGCTAGCTTAATGTAGCTCTTTTTCTTGAACTTTTAAATGTAAACTGAAAAGACAATTCTTACATTTTAAAAGTATTTGGCTTTTCTTAGAAGTTCTTATGAATGAAGTTTAGTTAACTTGATATTAGTAGAGCAAAAAGCATGAATATAATAAGCAGGTGTTATGCTTGCAGCCGTTCAGCATTGCTATTTGTTTGTGTTCCAACATCCTTTCTCTGAATTCTAAAGCCCACATTTGAACGAAAACACTTAGATTCAAACAGGATTTCATTGTTTCCATGTAGTGCCCCTTCATGTGAGTTCATGTATTAAAGTTATTTGGTTATTCTGATATTATTACATGAACTAGTGTGGGTAGAAAATGCATAAAACAAGCATATATCATGCTAGCAGATGTTAAACTGTTGCTAGCTTTAATGCTATGTTAAGCTAGCTTAATGTAGCTCTTTTTCTTGAACTTTTAAATGTAAACTGAAAAGACAATTCTTACATTTTAAAAGTATTTGGCTTTTCTTAGAAGTTCTTATGAATGTGCTTAGTTAACTTCATATTAGTAGAGCGAAAAGCATGAATATAATAAGCACGTGTTATGCTTGCAGCCGTTCAGCATTGCTATTAGTTTGTGTTCCAACATCATTTCTCTGAATTCTAAAGCTCACATTTGAACGAAAACACTTAGCTTCAAGGAGGATTTCATTGTTTCCATGTAGTGCCCCTTCATGTGAGTTCATGTATTAAAGTTATTTGGTTATTCTGATATTACTACATGAACTAGTGTGGGCAGAAAATACATAAAACAAGCATATATCATGCCTGCAGATGTTAAACTGTTGCTAGCTTTTATGCTATGTTAAGCTAGCTTAATGTAGCTCTTTTTCTTGAACTTTTAAATGTAAACTGAAAAGACAATTCTTACATTTTAAAAGTATTTGGCTTTTCTTAGAAGTTCTTATGAATGTGTTTAGTTAACTTGATATTAGTAGAGCAAAAAGCATGAATATAATAAGCACGTGTTATGCTTGCAGCCATTCAGCATTGCTCTTTGTTTGTGTTCCAACATCATTTCTCTGAATTCTAAAGCCCACATTTGAACAAAAACACTTAGATTCAAGGAGGATTTCATTGTTTCCATGTAGTGCCCCTTCATGTGAGTTCATGTATTAAAGTTATTTGGTTATTCTGATATTATTACATAAACTAATGTGGGCAGAAAATACCTAAAACAAGCATATATCATGCTAGCAGATGTTAAGCTGTTGCTAGCTTTAATGCTATGTTAAGCTAGCTTAATGTAGCTTTTTTTCTTGAACTTTTAAATGTAAACTGAAAAGACGATTCTTACATTTTAAAAGTATTTGGCTGTTCTTAGAAGTTCTTATGAATGTGTTTATTTAACTTGATAGTAGTAGAGAAAAAAGCATGAATATAATAAGCACGTGTTATGCTTGCAGCCGTTCAGCATTGCTATTCGTGTTCCCACATCATTTCTCTGAATTCTAAAGCCCACATTTGAACGGAAACACTTAGATTCAAACAGGATTTCATTGTTTCCATGTAGTGCCCCTTCATGTGAGTTCATGTATTAAAGTTATTTGGTTATTCTGATATTACTACATGAACTAGTGTGGGTAGAAAATGCATAAAACAAGCATATATCATGCTAGCAGATGTTAAGCTGTTGCTATTAATGCTATGTTAAGCTAGCTTAATGTAGCTCTTTTTCTTGAACTTTTAAATGTAAACTGAAAAGACAATTCTTACATTTTAAAAGTATTTGGCTTTTCTTAGAAGTTCTTATGAATGTGTTTAGTTAACTTGATATTAGTAGAGCAAAAAGCATGAATATAATAAGCACGTGTTATTCAGATTCATGTCCTCTTAAAACCACAAGGTGATTCTCTCACTGATCTTCACAGTTGCTTGAAAGATTTGAAAGCATGGATGGAATTAAACTTTTTCCATTTACAGTAAATGATGAGAAAAAAAGATATTGTTGTCTTTGGAAGTTCAAAGGTTCTGAATGGTGCTGTAAGTGTTTTTGGTCTGCTTACTTCACACTGTTGAACCCATGTGAAAAATCTTGGTGTGATCATTGATAACTCGTTCAATTTCCATCAGCAGGTCAGTTCAGTAGTTAAAAACATGTTCTTTCAATGAGGCTGCTTGACTTACCTAAACAACACCTAGAAAAAGTCATCCACCTGCTCATCATGTCCTGGTTAGATTACTGTTATGGCCTTGATCATACATCTTTGCACCGATGCAGCTCGCTGAAAACGCAACTGCTCGGTTGCTTACAGGGAGGAGGCGACGTGATCACATCACCCCTGTGCTTGCTACTTTGCGCCTGTTAGTCTTAGGACTTTTTAAAGCCTCAAACAGCTCTTTCGATTTGTCAGATGCTGCACCAGCATGCTCAGCCAGGGCTCTGGGGTCTGCTACCCAGCTCCTTCTGAAGGTCCCTTCTTCTAGGCTCAAATCCAGGGATGACAGAGCTTTTTCAGTTTGCCATTTCACATTAAAGCTGCCTGGTCTGTTACTGGTTTTAAGGTCTTGGTCAAGACCTACTTCTTTGCACTGGCTTTCGAACATAGTTTGTTTGCTTTTACTTTTTATTCCAGTCTTGTGCAATATGGTTTTTATTGATTTTATTGTTTTACCATGTAGGTGTTTTATTGTTCAGCACTCTGGGCAACTGGGGTTGCAGTAAATGTGCTACATAAATAAAATTAAATAAAATTGAACTTGAACTTTCTTATCCATGGCCAGCTCTAATCAGGGGCTCCGTGTTTTGAGTTCATCTGGACTGAGTTCTATCTTAATATTTTTATTTTATTTTTATTTAACAGGGACAGCACATATTAAGAAACAAAGATAAAAATCAGTGTAAATATGCCAGGGTTAGCCAAAAGGCTAATTTTCACCTGTAGTCCCTGGCCAGATCTTACAAGGCTACCTGGTAACTAATAAAACATTATAAAAACATGTTGTGAACACACACACACACACACACACACAGAATTACTAAAATGGTAATATATATATATATATAAACACCACGTTCATTACACAATTACTAAAATTGTACATAATCAGTAACAAACCCTCAAGAAACACAGACCATCATTTCATGCAACATCAGGGAGAAAACAATATACTTTAAGAATATAAAAACAACATTAATGTTAACAAATGTAGGTATCAATAAGCCACTTTTTTGTGGTGGAACAGAACGGTAAGTGTCAAGTTGTCTGATATGACTTGGAATAGAGTTCCACTGCTGGGAGGCTCTAATTGAGAAGGCGGACTGACTAAAAGCACTTGTCCGAGATGGAATTATGCAGTTCCCTCTTGTCACCCCTCTCTAGTCTATTTCTTGTATTCCTTTTTGTCCTTGTATTGGTTCCACCCTCTCAGTATAACTAAATCTGTTAAAGGTTTTGATTCACTGAACCTCTTCTACTCTTTTCCTGTGCTACTCCATGCTGCTCTCCACAGAAACAAAATCTGGCCTGCACTGAGCTCCACATATATAAATTAAATGTATATATATATAAACATTTTGTCTTCAAAGTTCATATTGTCATTGCCACCTGCTACCTCATCTAGATCCAGTCACAGGAAAAGGTGTCAGCTCAAATGGAAATTCTTTTCTTCTTTCTTCTTGTTGAGCAGGCTAGATGTGATGCACTGCTGCCATCTGCTGTTCAACATTATTATCCAGGTCATTCTTCTTTTCTTTGAGCAGACTTGACGTAAACTAGACCACAAAGTTGTTTTCAGATCCCTATATTTGTTTATCTACAATACTTTGTAAATAGTTAATTGATTTCTTTGTTTTGGTCATGATATCCAGGTTCAGAACTGTGTGCTGTGGTGGAAATATGACATGTTTGTAAGCTGGAAATTTTACCATACCATATCATATCATATCATATCATATCATATCATATCATATCATATCATATCATATCATACCATTTATTTCTAAAGCCCTTTTAAAATAACATAATTAAAGTGTTGTACAAATAATGTAAATAAAAGGGGGAAAAGCATTAAAGCAGCACAAATGATGAACAATGATTAAAATGCAAATCAAACAGAAAAATAAAACAGCTATAAATTACCACACAGGTGTCATGATTCGTGCTTTTTGGTCTGGCAGTCTTGCAATATTCTCTTTTTCTTGTCTTATTTTGTAGTATTTTCCCTTGTGTATTCTGTTTTGCTCATGTTCATTTGTGAGAATGAGTGGGCTGGTAAATTGCTGGAAAAGTATATTTTAATTTAAATTCTTTTCAAGTCCCTAGGTATTTATAAACTTTTCTTTTAAAATGTTTTTATATTTGCATTTGCATCGTACAAATTCCAAAATAGCATTTAATTAATCCGTTCAATCTGAGCTTTAGTTTATTTTGAAACAGTCTATAATTTTGTTTTGCTTTTCAATGAAGTTCGTTATTAAAAAATAACGTGAGATACTTCTAATTCTGTCCTGACAGCGCGGCCGGTTGTTAGTCCGTAAACTAGGTGGAAGTAATGCATCTCTATGGATACAAGCTGACGTAAAATGGCGAAGAAGAAGAAAAAAGCGGAAGTGAAAAAAAAGCCTCAGAAGAAGAACATGGAGAAGACCTTGGTTGACAGTTAAATGGACGGTGACTGGTACTCTGAAGTAAACTAATATGTCGCGAAAACACCCAGAACATCAGTGTGCGCGTGTGTAGGATAAAATGTTAATAACGCTGTGTTACGTCTACATGTGGGTCAGATTTAACAAATGTTATTCACTGTTGATCCGCAACAGTTTGTCCAGACTAAACAGCAGTAGAAGCAGGTTCTGCTTCAGCTTTTGCTCCAGCTCGGCTTCAGGACCAGGACCAATACCATCCACTGGAGTCCGCTCAGTCGCTCCCTGCCACACCAGCCCGCAGCTTTCCAGCGACAACGTCTTCCTCCAGATCGGGGACCGGGCCGTCTTCGTGACGGAGCCTCAGGTTGGTGACCAGGGCTCGGTTCGAGTCCATTTACATAACGTGTCATTTATACGATGTGGTGAGTCGGTTCTGGTTAGTTTGTATGTAAGAACCGGTTCCGAGTCTGCTGTCAGGAAGATGTTTTAACACATTAAATCACATGAAACCAAACTGCGACATTTACATAAATAACAATCAAACGTTCGGGTCGTTCGGATGTGCCAGAAAACGAACCCAGAACGTTGGTCGGCACCAGGCAACCCAAATCTGAACTAATCTACATGGTACTTGGTACTATGGCGTTAACTCGAAGGTACACACCCCCAAACTGCGCGAGGACGCTGTTCAGGCATTCTGCAAGAACACGCGTAATACGTCACAGCTCTGTTTGTTTACACTTTGATATAAACAAAGAGATAAATGAAGAAAACACATGAAGAGTGGAATTAAAAGTAAAGGAAGGCAGTTATGTCAACACCTAAAGACAGCATTATATATACAGTGTATGTATGTGTGTGTGTGTGTAAAAATAAGAACCATTTAAACTTGTAAACAGTGAACTGATGGGATCATCTTTATAAAAAATGGTTTCAACAGACGATACAACCTGAATTGCTTGCTATATTTCTGCAGCATGTGAAGCATAACTACCTTTGTTTATTTACTTCTACATAACTTTCTGGGTTAGTCAAAGAATAGTAGGTATCGATCATTATCGTCAGCACCTGGATTTGTCTGCTTTGACACTTTTCTGATAGTCAGGATTCATAAGGACGCCTGTCTGGATACCTGGGATGTGGCTTAAGAGTCTTTGTGTGGGAGCTGTCTTTTTTTTCACTCACATCTTTTCACAGTTCAGCATGTGCCCCAGACATGAGATTGGCTGGCTGTGTGAAGGTGGGTAATCATCTGGTTATTTGCTCCCATTTGCTAGTCAGTTAATTAATCTGATGGACGGAGGAGGGCTGCATCTCCTTCTCCGATTCTCTTAGAGCGTTTGCTGAGAACTGTTCTGTCTCTGGCCAGTGATGATGATCAGGAGCAGCTTTTTCCTTCCTTGACAGAATTGACAGGATGATAATGACAATAAGAATTCATTCATTCCCCAGCAGGTATTCCTGGCTTAGAGTCATTGTGCTTGCTTGTTGTACTTTTATTGTGATTAAAAAAAAACAAACAAAAAAAAAAAACATGAATTTTAATACACATCTTTCTCATTTTCTAAGCTGAGCTTGTACATGACGTTGCAGTTCTGGAAACATCTTGTATTCACCTGTCCTTACCTGTACATTGAATCCTGAATATCTGCAGCACAGCTCAGCTGATCATGTCCACGGCTAGCATCTCTATGCACAACTTAACCTGCTTGTCCAGATCCTAAAGATGCCTTTATCCTCAAGTTCATGTTGATAAGACCCCTCTGAATGTATATTCAACAACAGTAGGCGGAGTGCAAGGCCTTGTGCAGACAGCATGCTTGTTAAAGAAAATCTCTACTAAAAACCAGCATCTTATTGAATATTCTTGTGCGACATCAGTAGAAGCAGCACCTACTTTCCTCTGGTAATTGACAGTTTTAAGCACAGTTTGTTCAGTATTAAACTAACTTTATAATGTTTTCATTGTCTTAAAAGGTCCAGACTGAAAAATTGAATCACATCATGTGACCCGTTTATGGTGTGTTGGACTTCTCTTCCATGATTCAGTTTTTACGGACAGGATCTTTAGGCATATTCAGGTAGAGGAAACCTCTTAAAGGACAGAAACGGTCCAAAAATAAGTCTGGTTCTACAGATGCCTCTCAAGCTAAAATCGTGTCCTATGGACACCTCTAACGCTATAATTGGGTTAATGGACACCTGTAACGCTATAATCGGGTTAATGGACACCTCTAACGCTGAAATTGGATTCTGTTGACACCTCTTAAGCTAAAATTGGGTTCTACAGATGGCTCTGAGGCTGAAATTAAGTTCTACACCTCTAAAGATAAAATCTGGTTCTTCAGACCACTCTAAAGATTAAGTCTAGTTCTATGGAAGATTATAAAGCTTGGGCTCTATGGATGGCTTTAAAGGTGAAATGTCTAAAGGCCCATTTATGCTCCCTTGCGCACTTAAATAACGACGTCTGTTTCAAATGTTGTCATACGTGGCTGTCCATATCTTTCATCTGTGTTTTGCATTGCTGTGGTTGTTAAGTCAGTGCTTCCACTAGTGGGCAGTGCTAAGTTCAGAGTTCACTCCTGCGAGCCGACATCAGTTTCAGACAGCGTTTAGCAGCAGTGCTGCATCACTAAAGTTGTATCCAAGTGCACAACACACCCTAAACATTTGCATACAGTCTTTCTTCAAAAGCTTGAGCAATTTCTACAGTTGTGCTCGTCTTCGTTCTTCTTCTCTGGTTTGTTTCGTTCTCTGGTAGCATGTCAGCTATAATGCTCAGCACTGCCCTTGTGATTTCTGGCGGTATTGCTCTGTCTTCTGCATAAAACGAAGGATAGCTAAGTTCCTTGAAAACAGACCAAATTACGCGCGTAACCGACGCAGAAGACAGACTAAACTGTCCGACCATCTGCATATCTGTCTTCTGCGTCAAGCATAAATAGGCCTTAATGAAGCTGTTTATGGTGAGACATCAACAGTCGTGGTAAGGATGTTGTGGTTTTAATATCTGATAGAAACTATTTTATTAGGGAAGAAACTCGTGAAGTTATCATAGCTGAGTGTTAAAGGAAAACTTGAAGTTACACAACAATGTGACGTTGGTGACATAATGAGGTATCATTACCACTAATTGCCGTGCTTATGGTGATCCTCAGCCAGCAGTTTTACATAGGATTCCTCATCGCTGGTTCTGGGCTCTGTAATACAGTTCACTATGATTCCTGCTGTCTGAAGACATATTCCTGACAATGAAGCTGCCAGTTACCAGGTTTTTATTTCCCTCAACAGGTGTAGTACTAAGTGGGGAACATAGATTAGAAATGTGGGTGGGCTGATTCACTATTTAATCAATTCATCGCGTTAAAAATCAATCTTTTTTTTCCCATAATAATTAAATGACAGGAACGCAGCCGCAAAGTGTGGTAGAAACATTAAAGTCGCTCATCCTGCCCCTAAAGTGTCTGGGCAGCAACCAGTAAACACCAAGACGGCGGCAGCTAGTCTTTCAGCTGCTGTTACAGACCGTGAGATTTTCTCATCGGGTTTTAAGGCTAGCATTTGGAAACATTTTGGTTTTTATGGACAATTAGAACAGACAAGACCTGGACAAGATTTATTCCATATGTAGGTTTTTCAAAGACAAATAAAATAAAGGAATACTACAAATATGCTACAGCATCTCATTTGTTTTCAGCTCAGGTTGGAGGAGAAGAAGCTGCCGGTGTTGACAGTGACAGACGTTGCTTGAATAGCATATCATAGACTTGTCTGTTAGTTTCAACTACTTTATTAAAACAACATAGCTATGTATGCTGTTTTGATAGGCTGCAGTGATACTTAATATTTTACACTGTTTACCCAGGGTCCACTGTGGGAAGGGCCTGGACTAAATATACTTAATCTTTAATCCCATAATTGCTGAATGAATGGGCTGAGTTTTCCATTACTGAAATGATAGATGTTCTCTGAGGCCCATATCATGGCTTTGAAAAAGGTGCAAATTGGTTTAGTCCAGTGGTTCCCAACCTGGGGTCCGAGACGCCCCAAGGAGGTCTCCTAAATAACACAGGGGGTCCGAGAGGCTTTAAACATTCAGAGCCATTGTGATTAATGTCCAAACATGGTCCCTATTTTGAAAACAAAAAGTGATGTTGTTAATGTAATTTTGGCCTTATCAAAAGACAGGACTCAGCCAGAATACATTATTTATGGTGAGATTCTCACTTTTGAAAGCATAAAACCAAGCATGGTTTCAGTACAGGATGGGGCAGGGGGTCCACGGCTTTTTAGTATTTGCATTAAGGGGGTCCCCAAGGATAATAGGTTGGGAACCACTTTAGTCCACACCTGCACTGGTCGATTCTACTGGGGTAGGTGATTGGCTAGCCAGAGGAGCAGGGGGAAGAAAAAGTCGTGTCTTTCCCCAAGAAAAGAGAAATCAGGCTACAAAAAGAAAGGTGAGGGAGAGAAAATAGAGTGAGTGGAAGAAGCGTCTTCCTAATTTATTTAGAAGTGTGGCCAGTTAAATCATGCTGGAAATAACATCTTTTCTTAATATAGAGGTTAAACTAAGATATTTTTTATATCTTAGGCTTATATCATAGAAAAATGTGAGTTAGAGGCATGGATCAGGTGAGCATGGGGGCTCATCAAGATGGTTAATACACTGTATTGCCCAAAGCATTCACTCACCCATCCAAATAATTGAAATCAGGTGTTCCAATCACGTCCATGGCCACAGGTGTATAAAAATCAAGCACCAAGCCATGCAGAATGTTTCTACAATCATTTGACATGAAGGACTAGGTTAGTTCTCAGGAGCTCAGTGCATTCCAGCATGGTACTGTGAAAGGATGCCACCTGTGCAACAAGTCCAGTCGGGAAATTTCCTCACACCTAAATATTCCACAGTCAACTGTCAGTGATTTCATAACAAAGTGGAAGAGACTGGGAGCGACAGCAACTCAGCCATGAAGTGGAAGCCCCCATAAAATGACTGAGTGGGATATCCAGATGCACAAAGGTTGGCAACTTTTTGCAGAGTCGATTGCTACAGTCCTCCAAACCTTCAGATCAGCACAACAACAGTGCGAAGGAGCTTCATGGATTGGGTTTCCAGAGCTGTAGTGTAGAGAACGCCGCCACTGGACTCTGGATCAGAGGAGACACGTTCTCTGGAGTGACGAATTGCGCTTCACCATCTGGTGATCTGATGGAAGAGTCTGGGTACGGCGGTTGCCAGGAGAACGGTACTTGTTTGGCTGGATTGTGCCGAGTGTAAAGTTTGGTGGAGGGAGAATTATGGTTTGGGGTTGTTTTTCAGGAGCTGGGCTTTGCCCCTTAGTTCCAGTGAAAGGAACTCTGAATGCGTCGACATATCAAGAGATTTTGGACAGTTCCATGCTCCTAACTTTGTGGGAACAGTTTAGGAATGACCCTTTCCTGTTCCAGCATGACTGTGCATCAGTGCACAAAGCAAGGTCCATAAAGGCATGAATGAGTGAGTTTGGTGTGGATGAACCTGATTGGCCAGCACAGAGTCCTGACCTCAACCTGATAGAACACCTCCGGGATGAATTAGAGCGGAGGCTGAGAGGCAGACCTTCTCATCCAACATCAGTGTCTGACCTCACAAAGGAGCTTCTGAAGGAATGGTCAAAGATTCCTATAATCACGCTCCTACTCTTTGTGGAAAACCTTCCCAGAAGAGTTGAAGCTGTTACAGCTGCAAAAGCTGGCCCAACATCATATTGAACTCATTTGATTAAGACCAGGATGTCTATTACGTTCATACGAGAGTCAGCAGGTGGGCCCATACTTTTGGCAGTGTAGTGTACATAGGGTCAAGAATTTAGTGCTACACCTCTGCTGGTAGACCTGTAAAATGTAATGTGACCAAGTAAAATAAAGTTTTCTTTTATAACGATTCAACTCCTAGGTTTTGTTGACATTGTGTAAAAGAAAAAAAAAAAAGTCATGATTCTATTGGTAATGAGAAACATTGCATTGTAATAAATATTAAATAGTAGGAAGTCTCTTTTCATGTAAAGTAGTACAACAGACCTTCACCACCCTCTCTGACCTCAACTGTAAACATAACCACACTGCCTACTCTAACCACCTTTATAAAACTTAGAACAAACTAATAAATAACCCTTCAAGCTGGGATTTAATGACTCTTTGTTCTACGTTTACTGGCCTGATAGTTGTCTGTCTTTAACCAGTCATGTCTAACCTGTGCATCAATCTTAATTTGTC
Source organism: Melanotaenia boesemani (assembly GCF_017639745.1). Lineage (NCBI taxonomy): Eukaryota > Metazoa > Chordata > Actinopteri > Atheriniformes > Melanotaeniidae > Melanotaenia > Melanotaenia boesemani. Next base: position 29,330,157 of record NC_055696.1, on the reverse strand, counting down.
CTTTTCTGTCATGTTCCCAGGTGTGTGATGACATTAGCAAATGGACTCTTCTTCTGGGATCCTCTCTGGTTTGTGGTCCACGAATAGAGAATATTTCATTCATCATAGAATCTGCAGGACACAGAGTGAGAAGTCCTTCTCCAACACCAAATAAGAAAGTAGGCACCAAACACTGCATGTTTCTTAATAATGATTCATATTCTGAGACAAGTCACTCTAACTCACTCTAACTAACTCTAACGAGTCTTTTTCACACAGCTTTCACACAGCTTTCTGAGTAGACGTACAGCTTTGGTTTGAGCTTATTTACAGTCAAACTGGAGGATAAATTTAGGAGGTGCAGCTCATTGACCATCAAAACTCAGCCATTTCTGCTGTTTTTGGTCTACCTTTTTTTAATATTATTTTTTAAATGATGTAAAACTGCATGTAGAAGCTTACCCCTTTTACTCCCTGTCAACATCCAGACAATATTTTTTCAGAACAGCCTCTGTTTTCAGCTTATGAGACTAGAATGTTGTAATATTAATGTATCAATAGATGTAGCATCAAAAGCCAAACCAAAACAAGAAAACAAAATGTATTACTAACAGTGTTTTGTAGAAATAACACACAGATCAAGTGACCAAACCTTTACTTATCTCTCTCAGGTCTTGGCTTTCAGGATAAAAGAAATTGGCATTGAAAAAAAACACAAACATATTTGCACTTTTTCCTCATTTGCAGTTATTTATGCTGCTATTTACCTACTATCCTCACAAAACCAACTTTAGCTCAGCTGGTTTATGGCGCCACCGTGCATCTTGACTTTCATCCAGCCATAGAGGAACATTATTTTTGTTCTTTTCTGACAAACTTTCTGCTTACTTGTTGATCTTTGGCTGCTCCTGCTTGGACATAACCGTCTATTTCGCTCTCTGATTGGTTGAAAGTTTGCTTGGCTTCATCATCATTTCCAGGTCCAAACAGAGGTCTCTTAGCAACATAGTAGTAACAATGATCTGGTTTTTTTTATTATGAAAATGTGTTAAAGGCGTTTCATTAATCACTCATTGTGGATTTACCATATAGTCTTGAATAAACACTACAATTTGTGGATGGATTGTTTACCTTCTGGATGGGATATAAATGTCTAACTGCCGCAGCTGATCTAGGCAGGGGTCTGCAGCCTGCAGCTCCAGAGCCACAAGTAGCTCCCTGTACTTTCCATAATGGCTCTTAATGCATGACGTTCTTTGTCCCTGAGAACCTTGAGACGTTCTTTGTCCCTGAGAACCCTGAGATGCTCTTTGTCCCTGAGAACCCTGAGATGCTCTTTGTCCCTGAGAACCTTGAGACGTTCTTTGTCCCTAAGAACCCTGAGACGTTCTTTGTCCCTGAGAACCCTGAGACGTTCTTTGTCCCTGAGAACCCTGAGATGCTCTTTGTCCCTGAGAACCTTGAGACGTTCTTTGTCCCTAAGAACCCTGAGACGTTCTTTGTCCCTGAGAACCCTGAGACGTTCTTTGTCCCTGAGAACCTTGAGATGTTCTGTGTCCCTGAGAACCTTGAGACGTTCTTTGTCCCTGAGAACCCTGAGACGTTCTTTGTCCCTGAGAACCCTGAGATGGTCTTTGTCCCTGAGAACCCTGAGATGGTCTTTGTCCCTGAGAACCCTGAGATGGTCTTTGTCCATATTTTTGTTGTTTATGTAATCGTCTGATGGCATTTTGTTTCTTAAATTTGACAGACCCGAAGTCTGTGTCCTGCTTGTGGTCTAGGGAACAGTTTGTGGTTTTACTGACTGTTCTGGTCCAGTCAGGTCAGAGGTCCAGCTTGTTTCTGGGTTTGTGGAATAACTGACTCAGTAGAAGCTAACCTGTGGTATTTGTTGTGTGCAGGTCCTGAAGTGGTCTGACTACTGTCTCCCTCTGGCCTGCAGTCCTGGTCAGCCCTTCAGAGCGGTGGCGCTGGCCAGCGTAGATAACTTCAGTCGTCTTGGGGTGGCTTTTATTGAAGACCGCCTTCAGCTGGACAATGGACTCGTGCCTTCAAAGATAGTCCGTATGTTGCCTTCCACTGAAATTCATACATCTCCGTTTACCCTCCATCTGACTTCTACCACCTCATAACACCCAGTTTCTGTGCTTGTCAGAGCTTAAGTTGTCTTTAAAGTCCATTTGCTACATTACAGTTTTCATGATAAATAAAGCATCAAGAGAACTTTAACACCGAGGAAATTAACACCACTTTGCACTGCAAACTAACTTGTTCCTTGTCCTTTAGCCAGCTAAAGTCTAACCTGTACTGTTTGCAGTTGTAGGATGAGCATTTTTCTCCTCAGGAAGTTCTTGTTATAATTAAATAAACTCTGAATCCATGAGGCCTTTGGCATTCTTTCACTCTGTTGGAGATGTTTGAATAAAGCCATCAGGACAATTGGAGTAATACATTAGGTGTACTAGTTTAGCTTTTATTAGTATATGTTGAAGTTTTCTTTTAATAAAACGTGCAAAATGAAAACAATGGAATTGAGAGAACGGTTAAAGTTGGTGTAACTTGGTTTATATTTTGTTTAAATGCAAGTCAGTTCCAAGTACAGTCTTTCCATCCTCTTTATTGATAAGGTGAGCAGGTTAGTATCTACACAGAAACTCAGCCAATCTGTGTTTGAAAAACTGTGTCCATCCTCACTGCTCCCACAGGAATTTAGAGGTCAGTTACAGTCAGAAGCTGCTGATCAATAATCAAGAGCTCCTCTGCATCATTTAGATGCGTGTTAACACAATGCCAGGAGGAAAGACACCAGCAATGATCCTAGAGAAGCAACCATTGTTGTCAGGTCATTTCCAAACTGTCTGGAGTCCATCACTCTACAGAAAGACAGATTATTCACAAAACAGCTGATAATCCTTCAGGTGTGGACGACCCAGCAATTTCAGCCCAAGATCAGACCGTGGGGAAAAACCCAAAACTCCATCTCAGACTCTCCAGCCCTCAGTTAGCATGTTAAATATTAAAGTCCATGACAGTTAAGAGAATAAGTTAATCTGGCTAATCTGAAAGGGTTGCTGTAGAAAGCCTTTTCTCTCTTAAAAGTACATGGCAGCATGACTTAGGTTGGCAAAGCTGCATCTGAAGAAACCACAAGACTTCTGGAACAATGTCCTTTGTCAACACAGAGGTGGAGGGATGATGATGATCTGGACACTCTGAAGTCATTGAGTGGACTGTGAATTCCTCTGGATACCAAAGTATCCTAGAATCAAATATCTGTAGGGCAGCCATAGCTACCATACAGCTGCAGCAGATCTTCAACAGTTTAGCTGAAAAAGATAATAATCAAGGACATGATCCAGTTCAAATCCAGATCTCAAACTGACAAATGCTGTGGTGGGACCTTCAGAGACCTGTGGAAACCAATGCTGCAACCTCAATGAACTGAAGCAACGATGGAAAGAAGAACGGAGCAAAATTCCTCCACAACCATGTATGATAGCATCATCCAGAAAACCAGAGAAGCATTACTGCAACATCCTGCAACTGAAGGAGCTTCCACAAGCTGCTGAATCATGGAGAGAAACCGGTTTTTAACTGATTCTGACTTTTTGTATGTGTTCAGTGACCACATCACATGACTGTGATGTTTTATTAGCCAGTTTTAGTTAGCAGAGGTTTGAACTATTTTTATCTACATTGTATGATTGACTCTCTGTATTTTTGTCCAGCTGTTCTTCTTCAGGATCATACACTGAGTCAGTTACTGGAGAAGCAGAGTCTGCAGAGCTCAGAGACTGTAAGGACAACATCTCTCTGCAGCAAACAGGCTGGAGAAGTCATCTCCAGGCTCTTACCTGACCTGTCAGCTGACCAGCAGCATCTCCAATGCCGTAAAGGCAGTCTTCTTATCATTCCTGGAGTAAAGAGAGTGGAGGAGCGACGAGGGTCAGAGCCTCTTCCCTGTACCCAGGATCTGGGATCTGTTGGTAACGTAGAGGAGCATTTACTGGGGAATCATCACCACATGGAGGGCCATGGACACCACCTCCATCTCTCCAGTTGTAATGAATGTTTGGAACTGGAGAACAGCACCATCCTCTCTGTGAAGTACGCCTCAGCTGAGAACATTCCTGACCTCCCTGATGATAGCTCTGTAGGTGTGGACAGTGTTGAGGAGGATCTGAATGAAGCAGAGTCTGATGCCAAAGGGTGTTTTGGTCAGAGTGGTGGAGCTGACTCTAAGAGTAAACCACCAAACGTCCTGGTTTACACCGGTGGTTCCCAGGAACGTTTTCAGACCATTCGCCAGCTTTTATTAGAGTGTATCAATGTGGAAAACATTATCATATATCCCCTCCAGCCACAGCAGGCACTAAGTGATCCGTGGCTGGACAACACCAGGCTCCTGGTCCTGGCAGAAGAAGAATCCCTGAGCCCCGAGCTCCAGACCCGCTTTTTGACCTACTTAAACCAGGGTGGTAGGGTGCTGGGGCTTTGCTCCAGTCTGTGTCCAGCAGGTCTCCATCTGGAAGCCAGAGAGAGGCAGCACATGCAGGTCCGAAGGCTGAGTTTCACCAGGGAAGACAGCACAGAGCTGGAGCTGAGCATGCTGGCAAGCGGACACGTCTACATCAGGGATCCTCAGGGAGGAGGAGAGGTGGAACTGTGGGGGGAGCTGAAAGGGGAGGTCGCTCATCAGAGGGACATGGTTATCATCAGGGTGACACACGGAAGGGATGGTGGGGAGGCTGTTCTCTGTCAGGTAAGATGATTATACCACTTCATGGAAAACACGTTAGACAGGGTTCAGATATATTTGTCATTATTAGCTGGTCCTTTTCCAGGAAGTAGCTTCACAAAGTTTTTAGATCCTGAGATGAAGAAACTTCAGAACAGTAAATCGGTTTGTTCAGTCAGCTTGAAGGACGTTCACTCTGAGCTGTTCAGGAAAAAAAAGCCATCATCAGAGGACGTCAAACTGTGAAATCCATGCACTACAGAAGGTGTTTGCATACCGAAATGATGGGGAGAATCTCAGCTAAAAGACTCTACCAAGCATTGACATCCAAACTTTACACAGTTCAAACCCCAAAAAATTTAAGGGAATGTAAGAAAAACAGGAGAACAGCACTGTCCACAGCTTCTGCTAATTTCGCTACTGCAGTCAGATCACACAATTCCTAGGACTTCTTTACTAACTCCTAGGAACACTTCACTAATTCCTAAGACAACTACTTCCTAGGACTACTTTACTTATTTGTAGGATTACTTACTCATTCCTAGGACTTTAATTTACTAACTCCTAGAAATACTTGACTGACTCCTAACACAACTTTACTACTTGCTAGGGCTACTCTACTAGTCTATGGGGGGGTTAAAGTAACAGAGGTTCGGAGGGGAGGTCATAAATTTGTTAAGCACATGTTGTGCTCTCAAACATGCGTATGTGTAAGTTGTATCAGTGTTTTTATCATGAAACTAGTTTCTGGTGATCGTCACTCAATTTTTCAACCTGTTTTTGTTTCTTTGTTTTAAATAAGTCTGTAGGTCCGTAAATCTGTGACGTCTAATATTTGTTTGTGTATTTCTGTATCTTCAGGTCCATTTTGACGTTGCACCAGGCTCCCAGGGTCTGGACTTGGAGGTTTTTGATAAACTGAAGGTCAGCAACGGGCTGCGGTATGAAATCCTGACGGAGATCTTCACCTCTCTGGGATTCAGCTGCGAACCAAACCAGACTCCATCTCCCAGCCCAGTACACCTGCTCGCCACCTCTCAGGTAAAACCCGCAAAGAAAATAAAACATCTGTTCTTGAGATATAAAGCTTATTAGAAGTGTCTCGTGTAATTGATCAGGATGCTTTGATTGGTTTAGTGAGACCTTTCTCAGCTTGACCATCTATGTTTGTAAAACAGGATCATTGTGAGAATTAAATAATCACAGGTTTAAAATTAATTTACATTTTTTTCCTGCTGACCGTCCTCTCACCCTTCAAATACAAACACCACATCATCCGTTATGCAGATTTAATGCACAGCACACATATGGAAGCAGTTTCAGTTAATAAATGCAAAACTATGAGTGCATATGCAGCAGGCTGACAGCGGGTCTGAGGCCTCGTGTAAACATGAGGTCAGCTTTGATCAGCCCTTAACGTCTGGAGCAGAGACTTTTCTTAGTTTAGCAAAGCTAATAGAACAGAGGATCTTTGAATAACTCCTAACGTCAGTGTTACAAATAAATGGGATGAAAACAGGACAAAAATCAGCAAATTGGGATGTCGGCTGGAAGAATGCACTCTGCTTCCAAATCTGATGTTTGGTGCTGTTTTTGTACATATTTTCTGTGTACACAACTGAGTTTTTCAGAGTTTGGTGTGTTAGCTCACATCAAGTTTGACTTTTATCCCTTTGTTTTACACCTCTGGGCTCCAAAGTGTGACCAGAAATTTGTTGAGTATAATTAACTTTGTTTTCTTGGTCGTACGTGCGTTTACCATTTCTCAGATGTCAGACTTTTATCTCCCCAAATATCTGCCTGCATACTGTTCGTTCCCTCCTCAGTTGTAAAACGTGGAATATGGTGGAATTTGCTCCTCTGTGGGGGTGATCTGTTATCTCCACCAGTGTTTTTCATACTTCCTGAACCAAATAGAAGAAAGTCTGGATGAGAGTTGAAAGAATTTTGACCTCTGCAGCTCCCCGCCTGTGTGACGTCTCCTGAACTGGTGGAGATCAAATCTCTTCCAAAAGTTCAGCAGTGGATAAGAAGCTAACAGAAACACTGCAGGTGTCCTAAAATGAAGAAATGCTACGCTACACGGCTCTAGAAAACATGAAGAAGCTGCATGTGTTTGTGGTGAAGCGTCAGGCTGACAGTATACTGCTTATAAACCAGGAGGAGAAAACCAGAGCAGTCTCCATCAGACTCACTTCAGTGTCTGAGCTGCACTTAGTGGCTGTTCTGGAGAAGATCCTGGAAAAGATCATTGTTAATGAAACTACTGATGGGAGAGACTAATTTGTATTTATAAAAACGTTGGCTGAGCAGCAATAAATGTGGTATATAAAATCTCCAACGAGCCAGCTCAGCCTCATAATCCATTTCAGTTTGAGATGTAATTTCCTTCATTTCAGTGATAAAGATAGGAAAAATAGAACTTAAGTTGGCTTTTAAAATTAATCTTTGTTTTTCTAATTAACATGTGTTTTAGATAAAGTTAAACATTTTCCTAAACCTCTTTATGGTTGACAATAATCTAACCATCAGTGTATATGGGTTATGATCAAAAGGAAATCCTTGCTGGGAAAAGTGGGGTTTCACCATCATTTTTTACAGGTGCGCCTACATTAAAAAGTCGAGCACACCAGTACAACCAGTGCAGAAAGTTAGTCTGGAGCTCTGTTCCTTCAAGTATGAAAAATGATGATCATCTGTTTCAGTCCTGCATGAATGGCTGCAGCCCATCTTCTGTATTTAATGTAAACTTGAGAAGGTGGAGGAGACATGTAGTCGTCATGACGACGACGAGTCTGAGTTTCTCTCTGTTTGTGCTCTGGTCAGTAAATCTGAAGTGGGACATGATAACGGCATCAGACTCAATGCTGCAGCTCAGCTACAGAACTAAAATCACCTCTGCACACACATCAGTGTTAAAGAAAAAAGCCTCAGATATTTTCTGAATAATTTAGGAATTTTTATCATTCAGAAACTTTGCATGCAGCAGCACATGGGTAAATGGATGATATTTCACACACACAGATTATTGTTTTATCAGTTCCCGTTGAACACCACTAGAGGGCGTCAGACCTCCGGTTCCCTCCAGCAGCTGTTCTTTCAGCAGCTTTGGAGCTGATTTATTATTTGTTGTTTGTTTCAGTTACTAAATGACTTTTGACCCTGCCCAGGACTTAAAATTCAGTTACTCACACTGTGTTGTTATTTACTGAACAGATGCTAAAATTGCTAAAGAAGAGCAGGTTGCAGTCCTGTTGGACCAACTTAAGAGTGTGTTGTTGTTTTTTTTGTAACAGTGTGTGCAGTCATGAAGATGGTGACTAGCATTAACCTCTTCTTGAAGATTGCTGTTTTCTCTGCTTCTTGTTTGAATTGGCATACTCCAAATAAATGAAGTATATCTTCACAGCTACAAGGGCTGTATGTATCATCCTGGTCTCAAAAGTAAGCTGAGACATGTGAGGTTACTACAGAAGTCAGAATCAAGATATGTGTTACTGGGTCAGAGTAAATTCACCTGAAACACTGTAGAAAATGTAAATGGTTATCACATTACTTTCAGTGAAAACCAGAAAAGAGCAGCTCACTTAATCTAGGAATGATCAAAGTAGTCCTAAGAATTAGTAAAGTAGTTGTATGAGTTAGTAAAATAGTCATAGAAGATAGTAAAGTAAACTAGGAATGAGTAAATTAATTAATGTCTGATGAGGAACTGTGCTACAATAGAAAGTAAAAAGTGAACCTGAGCAGTTTTCCAGGTGTTTATTAGAGGAGTTACGCAGGTAAATATCTCAGGAAACCATCAGCAAATGATGATGATGGACACCTCCATCAGTGGTCAGAGTCAGGAGCTTCCTGGTGTCGCCCCCACATTCACCTTAGAAACACCGTGAGGATCCAGAAAGAAAAAAACCTCCTTCATCTCCATGGAAACCAGCAGGACCTTAATGATTCATTTCAAACAAAAGCAGAGTCATAAGAGAACACATTAGCAGAGATTTTAGAGCTGGAATTAAACCTTTGACCACAAAAGAGCAAAAGTAAGACATGATTCTGGCTGCTAGCTCCCAGCTTTTCTGTCCCACAATGATGAGACAGGCATCTTTGTAACCAGCAGAGTCTCTGCGTTCATACGACACCTTGTTTGTGGAGAAATTAGCAGAAGTTCTGAAGCTGCTGTTCTCATGTTCTTCTTAGACCCTCATATAATTGCTTTGGGTTTGAACTGTGTTTGGTTTGGATGTCAATGCTTAGTAGGGTCTTTTAGCTGAGTTTCTCCCTGTTATTTTGGTATGTTACATGTTAGGATTGCTGCTTCCTAGTGTGTTCAAACATCTTCTGTACTGTTACCACATTTCTCTAGGAACTATGCTTAATCTCTTTATCGTTAACTCAGATCAATAAACAGGATTTCATGTGTTCAGATACAGACTGGTACTAACAGACCTAATAGATCTCTGTGATGATATACTTGTTCACTGGACAGCTGAAAGTCTCCATCTGTTTCTTCTACAGCTGCTCAGAAACTTGGTGTTACACTTCAACCATAGTTTTCATTTACCAAATGTCCAAGGTTAAGAAATAAATGACTGGAAATGATCCTCTTTAAGCGCTGTAAGGTGGATTCTGTCAGTCCGGCTGATCGCCTGACTGTCAGTTCAACTTTCAGTACTTTCAGCAGTATAATATATTTGTAGAAACGAATGATAACTCTTGTCTCTGTTCCACACAGGAGGCCAAGAAGAGCTTCCTGAAGTGGGCTCAGTCTAAGGCAGACCAGAATGCCAACCTCACATTCCCCAAGGCTTCCTTCAGGATCTTGTCTGGTTCTGATCTCCAGGGTGGTCCTCCGCTACCTGAGGGCTCCCTGGCCCTGGTTACAGACTCCACAGAGTCCCAGGACTGGGCCCAGTTCAGTATGGAGACGTACCGTAAACACCTGAAGACCAGCCAACTGGGCCACACCCTGCTGTATGCCGAGGTGGTCTCTTCTACCATGGACCTGCTGGAAGGGTAACTGAAGTTCTGCTTCATGTTTAGGATGCAGTCTGCATTTTAGCAAAAACACACCTAGCTTCAGATAGTGGCTGACTTCAGTCAGTCCATGTGATATTTATTTCCTTTCACCATGGTTACCAAGAACTTATAACCATTAGAGGAGAAGATTGAAGTTTTAGTCTGATCTAGGATACAGGATGTATGGTTGCCATGCAGGCCACACAAAGCAGACCACTTCCAGGTCATGTGACAATTTTTTTTAGATTTTAAATGCTTGTTTCTTCCACCGTTGTTCAGAACACAAATCAAAGAAACAGTGTGTGTGTGTGTGTAGTGAAAGAAAACAAGAAACAGATCAGATGATGCTTCAGAGTGAAACTAAACTGACCTAAACTTTGTCTGGAAGAAGAAACAGTGAAATAAATGTATAAAAAGAAGACAAAACGAGCCTACTTCAGCTATTGATAACCTCTGTTGGTGAATGTGGCTCCTGCTGGTAGGAATAGCAACAACACGATCATCTCATACGGGGTGCCCCTGTACTCCCCCCAGCTGTGTGTGGATGAAGTGCCAGGGGAGTGTCGACAGGCTGGAACTAATTTATTGCCTAAGTGAGCTCAGTGCAGCAGCGGGAAGTTCCTGCTAATAGACGTCTTTGTCTGCATCCACACATGTGAGTAAAGAGGCTGCTGAGTGGGTCAATCAGGCAGCAGGTGGCAGCAATTAAAACTGTCATAAAGTTTGAAAAATGGACTGTGGAGCAACTCTGAGCTGATTGGAACAGACAGAGTTGTCATTAAGGTTATAGAGAAACTGAAGCTGCTGCAGTTTGATTTCACTGCTGATGTTTGACTTTCCAGATGTCCCTCTGCCGCTGCCTTGATTAATGTTATTATTAAGGAATGTCTGCTTTATGTCTTCAAGCATTTGTATTCAAGTATTCATGATACTGGATATTTTCAGGGCAAAGCAGCTTTGTGGTACATTTAGAAAGTCTGAAAGAAGGAGCTAAAATTTTCCACAGCAAAATTTCTGAGTTATTCCAGCTTATAAAACATCAAACTGGTAGATCTTCTGTTCGTTTTAATACACTCATCCATATTTTCTGGCCTCTGCTTGGTTTTTGTTTTGTTTTTTGTCTCAACCATGAGCCAATGAGCTCATGAGTCCTGCAGGTTTTAGATGTTTTCCTGAAATCGATGGGTCTTTGTTCAGAACTTGACTACAAGTTGTTGAAGCCATTTGATTTGAATTTGGTTTTGGAGCAGAGAAACAATTAAAACCTGCAGGACAGTGGCCTTCAAAGACCAGAGTTTCACACCACTAGGGCACAATTTACCCCACAGAGTTACACACTACCACTCCTGAGAAACGGTTTACTATATAAGCAATGGTGCTCGAGGCTGCTGGTGATCTATTGGAGTTTTAGGGGTTAAAGAACAGATCGTTACTCCTGAAGAAGCAAATTTTTATATTTAGATTGAATCAGCTCAAAGTCAGACACTTTGTGACGGAGGTGGTGAAGCAGTTGGAGGGGATTGGCTGCCACATTTCCCCATGCCCCAGGGCAGCTGTGGCCACACATGTAGCTTACCATCTCCAGGTTTGAATGCGGAGTGAATGAGTAATGAATACAATGTAAAGCATTTTGTATTTGTTTGCTCATCAACGAGAAATGAAAACCTGTTGAGTCCTTGTTTTGTGGTGGTCAGCGGGTTTCTCCTCACTCATCCGGACAGAAGCGTCAGCTGCCTCTCTGTGCTACAGACAACCAAAACTAATGTTTATGATGTCTTTTAGACCTGAAATCAGGCAGAAGAAGTTCTGTCCAGGTGATTTCTGTTAGCGTGTCAAAGTTCTGTCCAGGTGATTTCTGTTAGCGTGTTAAAGTTCTGTCCAGGTGATTTCTGTTAGCATGTTAAAGTTCTGTCTAGGTGATTTCTGTTAGCATGTTAAAGTTCTGTCCAGGTGATTTCTGTTAGCGTGTCAAAGTTCTGTCCAGGTGATTTCTGTTAGCGTGTTAACGTTCTGTCCAGGTGATTTCTGTTAGCATGTCAAAGTTCTGTCCAGGTGATTTCTGTTAGGGTGTTAACGTTCTGTCCAGGTGATTTCTGTTAGCGTGTTAAAGTTCTGTCCAGGTGATTTCTGTTAGCGTGTCAAAGTTCTGTCCAGGTGATTTCTGTTAGCGTGTTAACGTTCTGTCCAGGTGATTTCTGTTAGCGTGTTAAAGTTCTGTCCAGGTGATTTCTGTTAGCGTGTCAAAGTTCTTTCCAGGTGATTTCTGTTAGTGTGTTAACATTCTGTCCAGGTGATTTCTGTTAGCGTGTTAAAGTTCTGTCCAGATGATTTCTGTTAGCGTGTTAAAGTTCTGTCCAGGTGATTTCTGTTAGCGTGTTAACGTTCTGTCCAGGTGATTTCTGTTAGCGTGTCAAAGTTCTGTCCAGGTGATTTCTGTTAGGGTGTTAACGTTCTGTCCAGGTGATTTCTGTTAGCGTGTTAAAGTTCTGTCCAGGTGATTTCTGTTAGCGTGTTAAAGTTCTGTCCAGGTGATTTCTGTTAGCGTGTTAAAGTTCTGTCCAGGTGATTTCTGTTAGCGTGTTAAAGTTCTGTCCAGGTGATTTCTGTTAGCGTGTTAAAGTTCTGTCCAGATGATTTCTGTTAGCGTGTCAAAGTTCTGTCCAGGTGATTTCTGTTAGCATGTTAAAGTTCTGTCCAGAAGATTTCTGTTAGCGTGTTAAAGTTCTTTCCAGGCGATTTCTGTTAGCGTGTTAAAGTTCTGTCCAGGTGATTTCTGTTAGCGTGTTAAAGTTCTTTCCAGGCGATTTCTGTTAGCGTGTTAAAGTTCTGTCCAAGTGATTTCTGTTAGCGTGCTAAAGTTCTGTCCAGGAGATTTCTGTTAGCGTGTTAAAGTTCTGTCCAGGAGATTTCTGTTAGCGTGTTAAAGTTCTGTCCAAGCATTTTATTAATAATGGATTGAGTTATGTAGCCCTTTTTTTAAGGCACCCAAAGCGCTTTTACATTGTATGCATTATTCATTCACTCATACCTGACAATGGTAGCTACATGTAGGCACAGCTGCCCTGGGCAGACTGTCAGAAACGTGGCAGCCAATCCGCACCAACGGCCTATCCGACCACCATTCACCATCCATATTCATACACCAGCGATGCCAACACTGGAGGCAAGGAGGGGGAAGTATCTTGCCCTAGGACACAACGACAGATGACTGGGGAAGTAGGAATCGAACCGAACAATTCCAATAAAAGGACAACCCGCTTTACCACCTGAGCCACTGCCGCCCTGGCATCATGGCAGATTGTTTCCATTTCAAACTTTAACCTAATGAACAAATTACAGATTGAAAATTTTTTTTGGTCAACTTTCCAGCTTTTCCTGAAATATTGTTGATAATCTAAATTAAATATGTAGTTGGTTGTTTGTGGGTTTAATCATTCAGTGAAAATTACCAGATTATTTATAGTTGATTAAATAGCGGAGGCGTATACTTTAGCTTGTTTTCAGTGTTTACTGTGCATCAGTACGCTGCTGGTGTTGAACTGAGAACATGAAAGTTTGTGGAAGTAGTTATTGGAAGAAAAGTTTTAAGTAAGACACTACAGAAAGCATAATGATTCTTTTCCTGCTCTGTTGAACTTGATCCTTGTGCCTGAAGCAACACTTCCAACATGTTGACTTCTCTTACGAGCCTCAGGCTGACATCAAAACCCAAGAGCCCACTTTTAGAGAGACCATTTTAAATGCAGTCCACCTCTCTTTTGTTCAGAGTTGCATAAATGATGAGGAACAGCAGTCAAAATGTACTTCTCATTATTGTCCTTCTACTTTCTGTTAAATAATTCCTGGTTTTCGTGCCAGCTGCACATGTGGCTTTATGTAGTAGTTTTTTGTATGAATCTGTGAGTCGTTACTGTGAACTGGACGGAGTCATGGTTTTGTGCTGGAGCTCGGGTTTTGGAGCCGTTGCTTTGTGTGTTCTAGCTGGTTTTTAGAGCTCTGTTTGTTTTGACAAGTGATCCCATATTGGATGTGACAGTGTTTTGATTCAGAACAAGTTTCCTGTGAAAAATACAAACCAAACAACAGGTTGGGTGCTAAGAAAATTTATTCCTCATAAATGTGGCAACAGGTTCAACCATAAAAATCAAATTGCCCCAATTGACCTTGTATGCTCCACCTGCAATTATGGAAGATTGTAAGCAGATGCCTAAACGTCCCCGCGTCTTGTCCAGAGGAACATATGGAGCAGTGTTTTGACTGTTCTGTGGAAAGGATTTTCTGGTAGACTCGAGTGGACGGTCGGACCATGAGTACAGTCACGGGGAAACAGAAAGTACATCCCTGTTAGCAGACAGGTTTATGGCTTAAATTCTGATAAATCTGGTCTCAGATTCAAGGCCCAACTCATCATTTTAAACATCATTTTAACAACATTTTAAAAATCATGTGATAGTTTTTATAGTGCACACCTCTAAAGAGGTTTCAGTTTACAAGATTTAAAGGGTTAAGCTAAAGAATCACTTGATTTTACTGTAAATAGACGAGAAGAGTCGACTGAACTTTGGTGATGGAGGAGATCACATGTTCATGTAGAGGTAGAACAGTGTGCTTGCACCGCTCAGTTCTGACATCAAATTTCCGTCATTTACTCATTTTAATCATTGAAGTTTTAATGAATCTGAATCTAGATTTAGCAGACTGTATAATTATAACGTGTAAGTTTAATTAGTTAACAGTTAACAGTGAATTTCTGGAGTCATTATTTACACCTGGATGAGGTGACACATCAGTTAATCAGATTCAGACGTGTTAGTGATCTCAGACGGGGTTACGGCTGCATCGTAGAATAGATTAGAAAGATATGTGATGACAGATCAATTTAAATAAACAGAGTGAATAATAAATATCATAATAGTGAAAGGCAGAATTAAATCTATATTATTTTAAATCTTCTTTAATGACTCTTGTTGTTTCATGTGCAGCAGAGGAAACTCTGATAGAATCTTGCACAGATACTTTATATTAATAAATTGATTTATTGAAAACAATAAATAAATATTTTAAATGAATAGTAACTGTGTCAGAAAAGTGTGTAAACCTTAAATGCCGGTCAGTGAACATGTTTAACCTCCCTGATGTTTTCTGTATATAGACATTAAAGATTCACTCATCTGTCAGGATGCATGGATTTGAACACAAAAAGAGTCAATTAAACTAAACTTCTCTCTGTAATCTGTTGGAAACCCAAATTAAATGTGTTTAGGGGGAGGTGGCTTGAAGCTATGGGTGCCCTGTTGAAAAAAAGGCACATACTAAATCAAAAAACTCTTTATATTTTATATTTTACATTAGTTTGACCATATTTGAGTTTCTGATGTTGTGAGGAAACACAGAAGTAATATACAAGCAGAAAATGTGTGTCAGATTGATCAGTGATTTATAATATAGAAACCACACAATTACAAACTAAAATTTATAGATTTGATGCCGTTATTAACAGTTATTAATCAGAGCAAGAAATATCTCACTTCCTAATAAAATTGTGTTTTCAGAGAGAAGAACCTGAGTAAACTGGCCCTGCTTATTTTTTAAATCTAAAAAAATGGTGTTAAACTGTTATGTCGCGCTGCAATAAGTTTATTTGCCCTGCAATCATTTTAAAGATTTTAATAAAAGTTTACAACGGTCATCAAAGGTCATCCAGAAAGACAAGACAGGAGTGAAACGTATTCTGATGCTGCAGCTTCCTGTCTGTCTGCCGAGACCAACAGAAACACCAAAGATGTCCATGAAATGCTGCCCCAAGTGTCTTTGGAAAACCTGAAGCCGCCTCCGCTTTTGGTGAAACGCTACAAACAAGGAGTGCTGTCAGGAATCCAGAGCAGCCTCACCCCAAGTGTTTGAGCTCCGGCTGGAGGCTGTCCTGATGAAGACGCGTGGAAAAATATCAGTCCATGTCCACAAAAACTACTGTAGGACAGACTGATGCATCATAAACATGAAAATTATAGTAATAGAATTAATATACATTTATGAAGCTAAACTCAACTGGTTGAGCTGCTGGATCATAAATAGACTACAGCTTCTTCATGCAGCCACCGCAGGTTCGATTCCCGACCTTGAGCCCTTTGCTCCAGGTCATCCCTTCTGTCTCTGACCCCCTTTCTTGTCCAGCAACGGTAGGAGGAGGAAATGATCTCGGAGTGAAACTGAATTTAAATTACCTATCCCAGTACCTACCAGGGAGGAGGCAGGGTACGCCCTGGCCAGGTTGCCAGCCTATCGCTGGGCTGTCAGATGATTACATTTTAATCACGGGAGAGATGTGAATTGATCACATTCTAAAATGTAAACACATAGCTTTGTTTTACCTCCAGTTTATCTATATAGCACTTTTAAAACTACACGGTTGACCTAAGTGCTTCACACCAAAATAAAACAAAGTAATAAAGGACCAGCAGGTTTTTCAGGTTCTTCCATCCTGCTCTGGTCACGTTCAGACATTACATAGATGTGACGGCTTCTTCTTGTTGTTGTCTTGGTGGTTGACGCGTAACGATTTGGTGCATTACCACTACTAACTGGTAAGGACTGTGGACCAGAGCGTCAGACACCTGAGAGGCTAGTTGTGTGTTCTATCAGATGGGTCGTCCTGCACATGCTTTTATGTATAAATAGTAATTATCATATTAATTCTACAAAGTTAATTTTGACAGCTTTGACAGACATAAAAATAAGAAATTAAATCCCAATTCTAGATATAAAAGGATGAAGAACAGTAGTCAGAAATATTGCTGCTGTTTTCCTTTTGAGGACAAACTGTATTGTGTTACTGGGAGAAAGAAACTGTTTAACTGAGTGGTGTGTAAGAGGAATTTTCAGACATGAGTGTAAAGAAGTGGAAATGTCAGAAATAAATCATGAAATCATAACTCCTCTTCCTGGTGGTCTTCCTCAGGTCTTCCTGCCTCAGGTCTGCTAAGATCTGGATCATTTTTCTGCTTTAGCTTCGGTTTGTATCTCAGCAGGACGTCTGGACGGCAGGCGACAGGTTTTAATCATCATCATCATATTAAAGCAGTCAGGTTTCAGTCCAGTTCAGCAGAACAAGGTCACTGATCTGAGGCTCAGCTGAGGCTCAGCTCATTGATCACCTCCAGTAGAGCTGTTTGGAAATGATAATTCCTGCTGCTTCCCTGTAAACAGGATTATCACAATTAATCAGGTTTACAGATTAGCTTCTTTTCTCATTGATCTGGTCTTTGATGCTGATGGATGATCAATACAAACCTGTTTATGTCCAGCAGATCCTCTCTGAAAGATGAGCATCGATTGCTGAAATAATCTTTTTATCCTTAAAGTGAGTTTTTTTCTTTTTGAAGGAGGTAAATGGCTTTCAGAAAAATGATATCTGAACTTGGTGTTGGTAGATGCGTTCTGATCGATACATTCTGGATTAGGAGCTTCACACCTGCATCTGTTTTCAGCTTCATGTTGAGGTCCAGCTGATGCCTGTTGAGGTGAACGAGGAAGGTTCTGGTTCTGTTGGCCTCCTGTAGGTTACTAATGATCCTGCTGTCTGTACTAAGTAGGTTATCATCTGGTTAAGCCCTTATAGTCCTTCATAACACAATAAAATCAAAGGAAACTATCAAAATGTAAACAAACAAATCAGCATAAAAACTGAAGAATAGAACATAATCTTGTTGTGTTTTAACGTTTCTGTGTCCGTTGTCCCGTCAGGATGACCGTGCACCTGCCAAAAGATGTGGGTTTAATAGCAGTGGCATCTCGACAAAGCCAGGGAAGAGGTGAGTTCACCGACATGTTCGCCCATGTTTGGCCTTCATTCATCTCTCTGTCTGGTATTGTTAATCTTCTTTGTCAGGACTAGAAGTCAGAATAAGATAAAAATGTCACCACTGATGTTTAATGTTAATAAGAATGGCCAATCAGAAACATTTTAAATTCAAGCCAATAAAACCTGGTTCAGCAGGTTTTTCTCCACCTCCTGTCCTCAGGGTGCCATCCTCTCAGATCTCTGTTAAATACCGTTTAATCTCCATAAAGATTTCCAAACACATAAAACCTCCTCACTCTGTCTCCAGATGTGTAAAACCGTGGTTTTCACTGTTTGTGGTGTCATATGAAAGCAGAGACTCTGCTGGTTACAAAGATGTCTGTCTCTGGGAAACTCTGGAAGCTAGCAGCCAGAACCAGAATCATGTCTTACTTTTGCTGTTTTGTGGTTGAACGTTTAATTCTAGCTCTAAAAACCTCTGCTAACGTGTTCTCCTATGACTCTGTCTTTATTTGAAATTCTGCCTTTGTTTAAAACTCCAGCAGCACCGTACAGCTTAGTCGCTCTGGCGTTGAGTAAAAACTGAAAACACCAAGTAAAAAGAAAACTTCCAGAGATTACAGAGGCTCCAGCTGTTGCAGCACCATGTCGGTATCAACCTGTGGGCAGTGACAGGAGCAATTAGATGATGAATATAAGCAGCTGAACTTCTGAAGGGTGACGTTTCTTACCCTCAGGGATGAGGTGAGGAGTTCAGTTATCCAGGATGAGCTCAGAGTTTAGTCTCCAGTTGACAGCAGCCAGCTGACCTGATCAGGTCTTTTTCCAGACTAAAACCAGAAAATGGCTGGATGGATGCTCACATTTATACTTTCTTTTGATTTTTTTCCTCTTTATTTCTTCATTTGTCTTCCTTGTGAAAATGTAAAAGACACAGGAGGTCTTTGCTGCCAGCAGCCTCTGGAACCCGGCTTTACCTGTTCAGTAATTATTATAAAACTACCACATCATTGTAAATTCTCTCTGGGATTAATAAGGTGTTTTTCATTTCATTTAATTCATTTCAAGTTTATTCTGTTTTTGTGGCACTCCTGTCATTTTAAAGTGCGCCTCTTGTGTATTATGGGATGTTACAAAGTTCTCCATCATCTTCGTCATTGTGATGTCAAATCAGATCCACAAATGAAAAAAAAATTAATCTTTTTCTTTTATCTGTTTTGTTTATAACCATTAACTATTTATTAATTTTGACCATGAAATCAAATAAAATCCATGAACTTAAACTTTAAAAAAAAGAGAACAAATATCCATCCATTTGTCATTCGTGCTTATTCCAATTCATGGACCATGGGGGGACTGGATCCTGTTCCAGCACATACCAGGCTTGAGGCAGGTACACCCTGAACAGGTCACAGGTCATCCGCAGGACCAAATGTCCCTGAGTTTTATGTGAAAGCTGATGAGCTACAGTTGAACTGATCAGACTGTTTTCCTGCTTTTTGCAGGTCGGGGCAGAAATGCCTGGCTCAGTCCTCTGGGATGTGCCATGTTCACTCTGAGGCTCCAGGTCGAGCTCAGCTCCAGGCTTGGACAGAGAATCTCCTTCCTGCAGCATCTTGTTGCTTTAGCTGTTGTGGAGGCTGTTTGCACTCTTCCTGGATACGAGGTATCAGTCCCATCATTTCCCTGGACCAACTCTGTAAATACGAAAAGACTGCTAATAAGAAATTCCTATTAGAACAAAGATGAGCTGAAGCATGCTCATTCACACAGGAGGGAAATCACACTTAAAGCAGGGATATGAATCAGTGTATCTCCATATCTCAGAGTTCATTCAGAGTTTCTTCAGCTCTCTGAAACCACCTCCCCAAAGTGTTCTATTTTCCCACCAGAGAATGCTGAACATCTCTTCTACTTCCACAAAGTAAATCCACCAGTACAGGCTAACGGAGTGATATCTCAGTGAAACACAGTTTACTGCATTCCCGAACAGAACCAAAACTTCTGAATGATGAAGGACCAGTTTATGTACCCGGCTTGTGTGCCAGGGCTCAGCCTGGTACAGCTGTGACCCAATTTAACCCCTGATCATCATCATCAATGCCAGTTTACCTAAAAATAAATGATCTTGGCGTTCTCACAAGGATCCTGGTGCATCCTTGTGAAAATGCCAAGGTAAGAAAGCAGCTGAGCGTGCTTCGATGGAGTCCAGTGCACGCTCATGCCCTGTAATTCACTGGGCCACATTTGTGCACACAGTGGATTGATTGTCTCTCATGAGGATGATTCTCTGCACACAGATGCTGTGTTGTTAATGCCTCCTCAGGATGTGTGTTTTTACTTGCGATACTACTCACTCTTGTCACATTTGCATGTTCACAACCGTGTATCAAAACAGGCTTTATTCCAGTCATAGAGGAGCATTATTTTTCTTCTTTTCAGACACATCAAACTTACTGCTCACTTGTTGATCCTTAGCTGCTCCTGATTGGACATTATCATCAATTTAAGGTATCTGAATAGTGGAAAGGTTTTACAAAAAGTGGCTCCATCATGATTTCTGGATCAAAATAGAGGTCTTTTAGCAACATAGTGATTTTTTTATGATAAAAATGTGATAAATAATGATGTTTTCACAGATCACTCATTTGGATTTGGATTTGAATAAACACTACATTTTGTGGCTGGATTATAAAGCTCCAGGACAGGATATAAATGCCTGGAAAATGTCTGTAGATAACCTAAAGGGTAAACTATCCATCACAATTTTCCCTACAGAGTTACATACTGCCGTTCCCAAGAAACTGTTGACACTACAAGACAAAGCGCTCGGGGACATCACTGATCTAGTAAAATTTTCAGGATGAAACAAGACAAAAAACCTCAAGCGTTCCCCTAAAATACACCAACTGCTTAGAGAAACTGTTTGTACTGTTTTAAGTAGTTTCAGCCAAGATAATTTAAACCATTCAGCCAACAAATTCCCAGCTATTCCATGAACCTCGGACTGAGCTCTGTAATCACAAACATCGATGTGTATATTGTTGAATCTTACTGAGTTCAGATCTCCTTACAGCCTGGATGTCAGTAAGTTAGATTTTTCTTGAGTGTATTTAGTTGAACGTCAGTTCTGTGTTGTAATGTTTCAACATGTTTTCATTTCCCAGGACATAGACCTGAAGGTGAAGTGGCCCAATGACATCTACTACAGTAACCTGATGAAGCTCGGAGGAGTGCTGGTGACCTCCACCTTTACAGGATCAACCTTTCATCTGCTCATAGGTAACAGATCAGATTTCACACCACTGTTCCACAGCTGCATTAACACACCTGATTCAGGCTCATTGTGATGCTTGTTTCTGTTGCTCAGAATGAGCATCCATCCATCACAGAAAAAGTTTCTCTCTCTTTACAATGAGAGGGAAAAGCCAACCGTCCCTCTGAGCAGAACCAGACTCTGGTCAGAACTGGACCAGCTGGGATGAGGGGACAGGAAGAGATGAACATGAAGCTCCAGCACAAAGGAAACACATTCGTCCACTTTGTGCCTCTTTGACTCCTCACTTCCTAAAACGTTCCTGCAGGAAGGAGGATGGAGGAGAGAGAACCTGTAGTCGAGGATGCTTCCTTGTATCCTTTGTGGAAATGTGGTCAGCATCTTCATAGTCTGACTGGGATGCGACACAGAAAAGATGCTGCTGGTAGAAAAGTGTTTCAATCATCAACAGTTCAACAAAACTGCCAGCCAAGGAGGAAAATTACTGCAACTGAGATTTACCCCTCAGACAACCACATGGGTGGACCTGACTGTCCTGTAGTGCCACTTTGTACCACTAGAAGGGATATGAGTTGTTGTCCAATCTGCCATCAGAAGAGGAAAAAGCACCTCCTGAGGCTCCTGGTTGGAGCACATTTCCCCCACTTTCCTCCTCCAACACAGAAACCATATCCAGCATCAGCAAGATGAAATTATGAACAAAGATCTGACAGGAGAAAATACTTGGGTCAGTAAAGGACTAAAATATCTGTTTCTTCTGGTCGGTAAGAGAAGAGCTGATCCGTTAACGTGACCGCAGCCTCTTTCAGTTGATACCACGATGCCGGCTCTGTGTGTATGTGGTGCTGAGCTACCTCTATTAAACTGGACCTGTATCTCTGTGTGACTGGATTTTAGGTTGCGGCTTCAACGTGACGAACAGCAACCCGACAGTGTGCATCAATGACCTGATCCAGCAGTACAACAGACACAACAGCTGTAACCTTCAGGAGCTCAGCTGCTCCCAGCTCATCGCTCGGACCGTCACCTGCCTGGACGGCCTCATCAGCAGCTTCCAACATGGAGGCCCAGCCGCCATCC
This sequence comes from Melanotaenia boesemani, assembly GCF_017639745.1. NCBI lineage: Eukaryota > Metazoa > Chordata > Actinopteri > Atheriniformes > Melanotaeniidae > Melanotaenia > Melanotaenia boesemani. Next base: position 29,308,266 of record NC_055696.1, on the reverse strand, counting down.
TGCCCACATACTATAAGAGATGGCTGCACAGGTGTGTGCAGGTCATCTCTATAAAATGATTTCTGTAGTTTTTTGTTTGTTTTTTTTAATCTGGGAGATGAATGATTCAACATGTTTTCATTTGTCATTGTGATTTATTTCAAGATCTGGAGTAGATTAACAGTTTTCTTCTGAAATAAGCTGTATCACAGCATGAGATCCTACATTACTAGGAAGCATCAATCCTAACATGTAGCATACCAAAACGACAGGGAGAAACTCAGCTGAAAGACTTTACCAAGCGTTGACATCCAAAGTAAACACAGTTAAATAAATCAAGAAGGTCCTGCTAGTTTCCATGGAGATTAAGGGGGTCTGTAGTGAAGTATTAACTCTTGCTATCAAAGACTATCTTGGGCTTCACTTCTTTCTGGATCCTCATGGTGTTTCTAAGATGAATGTGGGGGCTATCCCAGGAATCTCCTGACTCTGACCATTGATGGCGGTGTCCATCATCATCATCATCATCAGGCGATGGCTTCCTGAGATATTTACCTGTGTAACACCTCTGTTAAAACACCTGGAAAACGGCTCAGGTTCACTTTTTACTTCTACTGTAGTACAGTGTCTCATCAGACATTACTTAAATCATTTCTAGGACTACCTCACTCATTCCAAGGAATACTTTATTCATTCCAATAGCTATTTTACCAATTCATTGGACTACTTTACTAATTCTAAGGGTTACTTTACTTATTCCTAAAACAACTATACTAATTCCTAGGACCACTATACTAATTTCAAAGACTACTTTACTCATTCCTGTAATTACTTTACTAATTTATAGATTAATTGGGCTGCTATACTTCGGTTTTCACTGAAAGTAATGTGGTTTTCTTTTAGGACAAAATATCTATTTACATTTTCTACTGTGTTCCAGGTGACACAAGGTTTACTCTGACAGTTACACATTTCTTCATCCTGATACTTCAGTAATAATCTTACGAGTCTCAGCTTTCTTTTGAGAATGAGATTATGTACAACCCTTGTAGTTGTGAAGATATTTGTTTTGGGTTTGTCATTTTAGACAGAAAAAATAAACCTCGTCATGAAGAGGTTAACCATCTAATAACTGAGATGATAACCTGTAATATTAGGGTCATACCTCCACAACACTGATGCTGAAATTTAGCTTTTTCACTTTACAGCACAGACCTGTTATAACAAGCTAGCAGTCTAATTCAGTGGTCGGCAACTGGTGGCTCGTGGGCCAAAACTGGCCCACTGCCAATTATATCTGGCCGAAAAGAAAGAGAAAAAAACAGATTACAAGAGTTATGTTTCAATGTAAAGAGACATGATGCTGTTTACAGGGCTGTTAAAGAACAGCGTGGCCTCTTTGAGAATGGTCAGGCTGGAGAGACGCACAGCGCAGCGGGGAATGTCGGAGCAGAGGAAGTCGCTGTGACAAACTTCCTGTTTAGCGCTAAATGTTTGGCTACAAGCTTTAGCAAGAAACACCACACAGCTCTTCTAGTTCCGGCAGAGTCCCGTGTCTGCTTCACCACTGCTGGGTGAACCAGGCTGATGCTTCACCCAGGAGTAATCGCCTCTCCTCCGCCTCCAGACCTTGGTTTGGAGGTGGAAGCAGGAAAGTTTAGCAGCTGTTTCTGTGAGAGTTTTCCCCGATAGTGGGGCCAACAGACCAGAGCAGCACGGTTACTAAACCATCAAAGAAATGTTGCTTCAAGAGCAAAAAGACCAGATGGAAAAACAAGGAAGCCTCCCTGACCCACTTTCTCATCTACTTGCTGAACCATAAAGGACACTCGAGCCCACAGAATGTTAAAAATATAAGAAAGTAAAAACATTATACAAATAACATCTCACACAGAGAACAGTTTCCGGTATTATTACAGCGTCAGAACTTGGACGCTAGTTTTAGCGAGTTTTCAGACCCCTCTAGTGATTCTGTTTTTAGAAAGCGAGTAGCAACAAATCTAGAGACTTTTTCTGGTGATATCGGCGAGGTGAAAACATGTAGCGTTTACTCAGCTTTTACCTGGTCTAATTGAACAATGATTCTCAGGATGAAGATACAGCTGCCAAAAGGGATTGTGTTGGAACTGGAAGCAACAAAACTGGGAATCATTTGGAAGTTTGGGACTGCTATAAATGCAGCCCTAAAAGCTTCACAAGGCTTCAAAGGGGGGCTGTGAACAAACATGTTGCATCCAGAAGAAAACTAAATCCAGCTTCCTGTATTTATTTATTTTAACTTAAACTTACCTAACTTGAATTTCTCAGTATTGATCGTGTGTGAAGGACTGGGGTTGAGGAGTGGGAATAAGCCACCATGTCAGTGTTGGTTAGGGGCATTAGGGTCCTTCAGTGCTGAAGAGTTTTATTAAGTTTGGAAGGTGATGATTAGTTTCTTATGCTGATTTCTGCTCTTCTCAGTGGGACTCACGTACGTCTCTGGAGCGAGGAGGGACCGGAGGCTCAGGTGGTGGGTCTAGATGAGAACGGCTTCCTTCAAGTACACAGCAAAGAGCAAGGCCTGGTCTCAGTGGAGCCAGATGGAAACTCATTTGATATGCTGAAGAACCTGGTGGTCATCAAGCAGCCAAAGTAGGACCAAATTTTGAACAAGGAGGGACATCAGGGGGTAACCATGGCGACATTTTGAGACAGATGGTGGTCATAACTGGACTGACAGGCAGCTACAGGTGGCCCGGCTCTGATGGGTCACATGTCTAACATCTGATTGGTTCCTGGTGATTTTCCACCAAATGAAGCTACTATCCCACAATTTGTTCTAAATAAATGTTCCGTAGACGTGAATCTGATCTGGTTGCATGGTTCCAGTGACCACCACTGCTGGACTGAAGGAACTTGAAGCTAAAAAGCTAAATAAAGGTTTCCAGAGAATCGTGTTACTCTTGTGTTTAATCTCAACAGCTCCTGGACCAGTCATTTGTTTTCTGTTTGTTTAAAAAAAAAAAAAAAACTGATTTTTTTTTTCTTTTTGTTTCCTAAACTAGAAAAAAAGTCAGATAATAAAGTCTTATTTTTTCCTGATTTGTGGTCAGAAATATAAAAAGTAACATAAAGTCACATGACCAAGAACTCTGCTCCGTGTATGTGTTCTCTACACATCTACATCTGATCATCATAATAAATCTATCCAGAATAAATATTTCCTGATTTTGTTTCACATGTGCATTAAGAAAATAAAAAACAATGTGGTGTGGAGAGAAAGTTTTAGTTTCCACCTGTATCCATGGATACCGATCAGCTGGATTGATGGTTTCTGGTTGGACAACAGTTTCCTCCATCAGTGGATTCTCACCGCTCTTTTACAAGAGTTGACTGTTTAACTCTGATATACAGTATAGCTGATAGCAGTTCAATATTTGATTTTTTTTATTTAGAAAACAGGGAAAACAAAGTGGTTTTTCTATTTGTTCTTGTGTTTTTTTATTTCAAAAGAAAAAAAACTGCCTGAAAAAACAGACCTCATACTTCATTTCCTTGGTACATCTCTTTCAGTGATGCTTTCTCCAATTATGTATGTTTTACACCGAGTCAGACAGTTCCTGGTAGATTAGACGGATCCAATTGGACAGTTCCCATTGGATGATATGCTAGTTGATTGGACAGGCCCCACATAGATCAGATGGTTCTCAAAGGAACTGTTCCAGGTAGATCTGATCTGCCCACCTGAGGACTGGATGATTGTGGCTGAAAGGAAGGACTTTTTTTTTAAATCCCTGTCAGGTACATTTACCTCCTCAGTAGAAGCTGAAGTAGACTGGTGACCTCTGATCTTCAGAGAGAATTCGACACATTGATGCTTCAGATGGTTTCTGACGTTTCTTTAAATTTTCCAGTCTGTATCTAGTGTTGAGCTGAAAAGATTTAAAGCAGCTTTGCTTCTTTGAACAGTTATAAACTCAAAAAAAAAAAACAAATCAGAGGATGAATAAGTTCATTAATATTGGAAGCCTGTTATTTTTATGTCTCTAAATTAAATAAGGATTATGGATGTGACATTTGTTTTGTTTTTGTTTTTGTTGCATAGTATTTCAATGTATTTTCAGACATTTGTTTACCTTGTTGATCAGTGAAAGTCTGGTTGAGACATTTTTATTTTATATCCTGACATTTTAACAGCAGAATCAGTCATTTTAAGCCGTCTGTTACTGGTTTAATAAACCAGATTAATCCACTCTGCCGCAACTTAACTGCTTGGTGATTTGAACCCTTTAGTAGAAAACCTGACCATGCTGTGGGTCAAACCCGTACCCACTGCGACAGTTTCACAATAACCCATAACTGGGTCGGTCCATATTCAACACAGCACTGGGACAGCAAAATAAGTCAAACTGGTTTCATTCTAACCCAACAGGTTTTAGAGTCCAAGACAAAACCCAAACAGTCCCAGTCTCAAATCTCCAGAAGACTCATCATTGTTTCCTCCAGATTTTCTCTGGTTTTCTCTTCATCCATCGTTCCCCCAGCTCTGACCAGTTTCACATTCCTTGCTGATAGAAAACATTCCTACAGCATGATGCTGCCACCACCGTGCTTCACAGTGGAGATGATGGCTGTCTTTCCAAGAAGTTCTCATGTGAACTGCACACAGTTCACATCAGAGATCAGATTGTCTCTTCATGTCAGATAATTAAATAATTTAACAAAAGTCTGTTTTTGCACACAGTTTGGTTCAGAGTAGTTGTAGAGTTTCAGATCATGTTGTAGATGTTCTGTAGTAAGGTTGAATCTATCAAAAAGAAGGGACCCTCTGGTCACCTCTCATTTGTGATGATGATGGATGTGCTGCTGTAATGTTGGCTCTCTGTGTGGCTCTGAGGGGATGATCTGGATCCGGGATGGTTACCTTGGTAACTGCAGCTGTCTGTTAAATGACTCAGCGGAGAAAAAGGGTTGATTTCCATTGAGTCGTGTTTTCTTAACACCTGATGAAAGTTTAAAGTCGTGTATGGAGCTTGTTGTGGGGTGCCCATGCCTGCTGCCACACCAGTTAACATTTTCCCATCCTCTTCAGCAGACCCGTGTTCCTGCTGACCATCATCATATCTGCAGGGAGTCTCCATCAGACCGAGCCTCCTCCTCCTCCTCAGCAGCGAGCCGTTCTGCTCACCTTCGTCAGCACCACCAAACAGGGAGCAGACAAGGGTCTGATCACCTTGAAGTCCGTCAGCAGCTTCTGTTTTAGGCCTCATGTCCTGGATTAACAGCGCTGTTTTCTTGATGGGAGAAGGTTGGGTGTCCTGACAAACATCCGCTGGTTTACCGTGGACCAGCCTGTAGCGATCATCTTCCTTTCTGGTAAAAGGTCGATTTCTGCCACCGGGACAATCATCAGGGTTCCTGTGTTCAGCTGTCAGTCCAGGTCCTGATGAGAAGAAAAAACTATTTAGATTTACATCAGAACTGAGATTTTATCTGATTTCTACCAGCATGTTAAAGTCACCACCTCCGGAGAGCTATTTGGACGTTCCTGACGGGTGAATCCAGGAATGTTTAATGGGTGGCCAGGATAAGACATGAGTGGCCAATCAATAAATATCACTAACCGTAATGTCCATCAGGATCTCGGTTAACTTTGGTTAAAATCAGTGCGTAAAATCCAAGGATTCTTGGGCCTCTTAAAACCCTTAAATAACAGCTTTGAGTCCATTTTAATGTAAAAACCAAAACTTTTAATGGCTTGTTTTTACATAATTTCTAATTCAAGCAAAGCTTTTTTGTGATTTAAGATTTTAATTGTTTTACAACAAACAAAATAACAAAAGTTAAAACATAAAAAACAGCCAGGTCAGTGCTTATTATACCATAATAATAATATAAACGTTTCAAAGTGGGCTGCAGGTTTTACAAACCTCCTCATGGGGGACAGAAAACAGTCACAATCAACAAAGAAAAGAAGTACGTTACCAGTGTTTCACACAATAGCAGTTTGTTTATGGCATTCGACTGTCCCAGTGTTGCAGGAGAGAAAGCAGTCCCAGCATTTCTATGATGTTATTTAGCTTGGCCAGCATGTGTTCATATGATGCTATTTTCAGCATTAAATTCCAGCCAGTTTTTAATGTCTGGAGCTAAAGGGGTCTTCCACAGTCTGAGGATGACTCTGGCAGCCGTGACCACTACGTCCTGTCTCACTGTGCTTCGGTGTTTTAATACATTAGTACTGTCTGATCACCCAATAAGCATAGTCTTGGTGACACGGGTATCACCATACCCAGCCACTTTCCAATGTGATGTAATACTGTTTTCCAGAATGGGAAATGTATTTACATTCCCAGATTGCATGTGTAAAGGTTCCTGGTTCAGTTAGACATTTCCAGCATAAATTATTGGGAAGTAGATCCACTCTATGAACCTTGGTTGGAGTAAAATAAAACCTGAGCATCTTATAAACATTAAGTCTGCCTGTTATATTACCGCTGTCTTATTTATGTGTGCTTAAGCCAAGACGCCTCAAATGTTCGCTATGCTTGCATAATGACAATAAAGATCTTGAATCTTGAATCTATTGTTTCAACTAGGAAAATGTGAATCTTGTGTACTCATAGAGTAAATACCAAGCTAAAGAAAATTTTTTATAGAACTTTAGCCCAAAACTAGCAAGATATCAGCCATTTTTGTTCAAAGACCCCATTTTTTTATGTATTAACTTTGAACTTTTTTTCCAGATTAATCTCACAGTATTTAAAACATGTGTTACAAGTTAATGAAATATTGATCTTTTATCGGTGGGCATGGCTGGACGACCCTGAAACAGGAAGTTCTTATAACTCCCACATTCAACCAGTTTCTTCCCAATGTAATAAGTTGGATGTCAGTCTCATCCTAAACACATCTTCATGTCGATATTAGCCCCGCCCACTGGTGACAGGAAGTCGTGTTTTACTCATGAACTTATTTACTAGTTACAATGTGGTCAGTGAGCAGAAAACAGGTTGATGATGATTTATATAAACTGGGATATTGTTTTTTTTAAATGTATGTTTATGGAGAGAAAATTCAAACAGTATCATTGTGTTTGTGTGTGTGCGTGTTTGTGTATGTGTGTGTGCATGTGCATGCAATACATGATTTGTTAACTGTAAACGAATTTGTGTGCAACTTTAGGTAGTTGAATGTGTAACACGTGGTTTGTAAAATGTATAAACCATTTTGTTGTGAACTTTGGGTATTTGCAAATGTTCCAATGCACGTACAATATCAAGAAATTATGCACACAAAAGAGTTTACACATGCACAATTTACAAAAGTGCACAAATATTTTACACATTTTTTTACTTTTAACCTCATTATTCTAATAGTTTCTTGTTTAAAAAGGCTTCTGAGCATACAAATCGTTACATACATGTACACAGATTTCTAAAGGTTCCCATCAGACTTGTCTGTACACTCATATTAATATCCACATACACTACGAAGGCTTTTAAAAACTAATTAAATCCCATTTTTATTAATAATTTGAGAGTCTGACTGACAAAAAAAAAAACATTAAAAACCATCTTGAATCTTTTTTTCTGTTGTTTCTGGAAATCATTTCAGAATCTAACCGCAGAAAATTTATTTAATGACTTTGATTATCAGAAATCTGTAGCAGGTTGATCTGCTCACACTTAAAACACATCAGCTTATTGATTTATAAGTTCACGTAGTGGTCTCATCGTTTTTATTTTTTTCTCTCAGTCTCCTGCTTTGGCTGCAACAGCTGTGTTATAAAATAAATTAAACTATGTTTGGAATTAAAGAAGGGATACAACAACATGAATTATATATTATATATAATTCCTGTTCTTGAAACCTTGAGGTGAACCAACAGCATTTAAAATGAATTAAAACATCCATTTTATTTACGTTATACTTTCTTTTTATATTTCCACTTCTTCTTTTTTCTACATTTATTCTTTTTCTGCTGATTTATTCTACTTCTTTTTTATTATTATCATTATTCCACTGTTTCCGCTCTTAGCTGGAAACAGCTCACCTTTCCTTTTCAGAAACACCTGGAAAATCTCTAGATCTCAGCAGATTGATGGATTTTAGTGTGTGGCTGGTCAGTGATAAACTGACCTGATTATCTCAGAAAGTCCTGATTTTCAGCTTCTTTTCCTGACTCTGCAGAGCGTACCTGTACGTCTGTTGGATGCTGAAGTCCACCCAGCAGGTCCTTTTCCGTACAGGAAGCCAAAGATCCGTTGGGACAGCTGAGACGGCGTTACTGAATGAGGATGATGAGGATCCGTATGAGGGTGACTGTAGGGGTATTGAAGGGTCAGACTGTAAGCAGGACTGCAGGACACCCGACTTGCTTCAGGAATCAAGGTGGAGTTTTTTTCCCTGCAGGATGCCATCAGGTGCATGGATCTGTCCTTTCCCAGCCCCTTCCAAGGGGAAACTTTGGAATGATCTGGATGGAAAAGGCTGGACTCCTCCTGCTGCCAGCAACAAACACAAAACAGCTGCTGAATTAGACATTCGTAAAGATATCAAGTATGACCTTGTCATTCACACACAAAATGAACTGAAACGGGATTATTAAGCAAAAAAAGATGTTTCTTGATGTCAGTCATTAAAAAAACATATGGATCATTTCTATAATTCAGTGCCGTTTGAGTCCTCATGACATTATAGGTCGAGCTTATTTAAAAATATCTTCATATTTAATTTATAAAATCATAAATATTTTAAATTATAAGACCAATTCTGCCATAAAACAGAACAACATGTAAAAATTTATCTGATTTTATTGCAAACTGATGTTTTATTTTATTATTTTATCATTACTTAGAATTTACAACTTAGATTCTAAGTAATAAAAATTAAAAAGTTATACACTTTTATTGTTGTTGTTCAGTTTTATATGTCAGTTTTTTAATTAATTTTATTTTATCCTAATATTAGATTTTGGACATTCCTTTAAATCCACAATAACTAGCCTTCAGTTCAGGTTCCACATTCAGCACAACCTGATCTCCAGTCTACATATATATATATATATATATATATATATATATATATATATATATAAAAGACTTTCCATCAGAAGAAGTGAAAATGATCGATTCTTAGCTTGATAAACGATTAAAAGCCACCTGAGGATATGGAGCTGGTCGGGTTCTGGTCTTCACCTTCACTGCTTTGGTTCTGAGCGGTTTCTGCTCATCCTGAGAAGACGTAAGACTGGAAGCAGCTGCTCGTGTCTGGTCCTCAGATAGCTGCAGCTCTTTGCACTCGATGTCCCTGCATGCGGGCAGACACAGTCTTTACCAGATCAGACTAACTCCTGGTTTGACATGGAAATTTACAGATGGAGGTTCTGACTCACGTGAGGACGTAGTTCACGCTGACGATGCAGTGAGGTCTGGAAGAGCGGCTGTTGTGTACGATGGTGGCGTAGCTTTGCACCCACACCCAGCCTCCGTGCTTCGACAACATGCGGTAATACTTAGTGGTGACCTGGCCCTTCACCAGTACTATAGGAACAAGAAGAGAAAACATCCAGTCTAATAGTCATTTAAAACTTCTCAAAGCCAGTTATTGTAATAAACATCATATTCTGACACAGAATTCACTGTTTTTGCCATTGCTGTAACTACTTTGAATTATGTCTGATCTCTCTTTAGGACCACCTTCTTCAGCCTACATAATATTCCCCAAATGAGAGACATCCTGTCTCAGAGTGATGCAGAAAAACTAGTCCATGGATTTGTTGCTTCCACATTGGACCTGATTGTTGTTGTTTTCCAGAAACGTTCTAAAAACTCTCCATCTGGCCAAAATGTTGCAGCGAGGATTCTAATGACAATTATCATCAGATGTCATATTTCTCCAGTTTTATCTTTTCCTCATCAGCTCCTGTTAAACCCAGAATAGAATATAAATAAAGCTGAATACACTAGCGGGACCTGGAAAATGCTGAGGAGGGTTTTTTTAAAAGGAGGCAAATAGACTCTTCTCTCAAATGACTGTTTCGGTGATATGAAAAACTCCAAATAAAAGTAATTTACTTTTTATGACAAGAAGAAACATTTCCTCAGATCAACATCCAGGCAGGTCACATTGTGTCATATTTTACTGAACAGAAACTAAAAGTTAACATCTGTGTTTTAAACAGTCCATCAAGAGGAGCAGAGTACTGTAACAATCGGTCATTTCCAGAAACAAGCACCAAAATTGGCACACATACTCCTTGGGGATTGCTGTTCTGATATAAAAATTCAAGATGGCGGTCATTTTTCAAGCAGACATGAAATCTTAACTGAGGTTTGGCGCATCAAAGACAGATCTAGTAATTGCTCAGCTGCTTTAGTACAATTTCCATGCAAGGAACAAAGAAGGAGCAGCAACTCACAGACACTTCAAAGACAGTGAGACCCCATTCCCTGTTTCCATGGAGATGCCTGGAAATGCTTCACGAGCATGACATCAGCATTTCATATGACAGGGTGCTAGAGATATCTGCACATCCGGGAAATGCAACAATCAGCAAGTATACGTGGGGGGTGGAATAGTCTGTTCGTCAGGTCTGAGAAAAGGGCCGTTCACCACATCAGCCATGGACAACACAGACCACAATCCCACTGCAACGACAGCAACCACTTCTTTCCATGGAAGCAGCGTCTGTTTTCCAGCAGCTAACCAAAGTAGACAAAGTTCAAGAACTTCCAGACTCCTTTACCAGGAGTGGCTGGAGAAGATCAGCGTGACAGATGAGCCTGTGGATGTGACTTGGTCAGCCCCCCATGCTCCACAGAAGAGAGGAAAGCCATCTGAGGTCAGCATTACATCACTTTAGCCTCTGATGCTAGATCTGGCCTACTCGGTTGCTACGGTCAAACATGTGATGGACAAGATCATGGAGATAGTGGCATTTCTGAACCCCAGTCAGGTTCCAGTCATTGCTGCTGACCAGCCAACAGCCAAGCAGGTCCAGCGGCACTGGCCTGAAATCTACGGTGAGGACAAGTTCGTCTTAATGTTCGGAGGCTTGCATTTTGAGATGGCAGCACTGAAGTCCATTGGAACTCTACTCAAGGACAGTGGTTGGATTGGAGCTCTCATGGAGGCAGGAATAGCATCTCCTGGGACAGCAGATTAATTTCTGACAGTTTTAAGCATCATTAGGACACAACAGATCCACCAGATAACAGCATGCAGTCTGCATAAGCATCTGAGGACAGCCAACGCGGACTACTCGAAAGAGACAGATAAACAACCCGAAAAGGAGTCTTGCTTCGAAGTCCCCAGTTTTGTTTCTGGTATACGGTGCTGTCAGTGGAACTAGTGATCCTCTTATTGGTCCAATCTTTCAGAGAAGCCAACGTCTTCCTGTACTGTCGTCACTGGCTGAGCTTATGCTGTACTTTATTGCCAACAACAATGTAAACTCTGCACAGTGGCTTCCGATCCTCTACAGAGACATGGTGACCCTGGATGAGAAGCATCCTCAGCTGGTTGAGGAGTTCCAGAGTGGAAACTTTGTTGTACACATCGAGTTGACAGTTTTCATTAACAGCCATTAACCAAGCTCACGAGCAGGCTGATACTGTCATCAAGTCAGATGGGGGTGCGATCGGTATGACTGAAAACCCATCAGCACTAAGAAGATCATTCAGACAGAGCTCCCACCCATTGCAGAGAGTTGCCAACAGCTCATCAAGTGTGGTTGCAAGTCAGAATGCTACTGCTTTGGCCTGACCTGCATGGCACTGTGCAGCTGCAGACAAAAGGTTTAGAGGTGCTGTAGGGTGGGTTAACTCATCCAGGCAGCAAGACAACTGACAATGGACTGATAGTGCCTATAATGTCCACACTTTTTATGATTCTGTGACTGATATATGGTACAAGGTACCCTGGGAGTAAGTCTATGGCCCCAATCGTTTGGATTCTACATAGTCAAAAATGTATGATTTGACACCAAGATCATTCAAATAGGACAAGTCTTTGTGATTCTATTGCAAAACATGATATTTCTGTATCTCAATGGTCGGCACCTTGAAAAATCATTGCCATCTTGAATTTTTAGGTGGCTAACGGGTTTTTAACAAAGCAAACCCCAAAGAACATATGTGCTAATTTTGGTCCTTGTTTCCAAAAATGAACGATTCTCCTGAAATTTGCAGTTATCTGCTCTACTAATCTTCACTGCTTCCAAAGGAATTCAGAGGTCAGTAGCAGCCAGGAGCTGCTGATCAATACTCTGATTAACTGAACATCACTGAGCTCCTACTGCAGCATTCGCGTGGGTTCACACGTTGACAAGGATGAAAGACATCAGCAATGATCTTAGAGAAGCAACTGTTGTGGTCCATCAGAGGTGTATCAGGTCATTTCCAAACTATCTGGAGTCCATCATTCTACAGAGAGAAAAAGTATGCACACGTGGAAAACATTCCAGACAGATGATAATCTTCCCAGGAGTGGACAACCCAGCAAGTTCAGACCAAGGTCAGACCGTGGAAAAAACACAATCTACATCTCAGACTCTCCAGGCCTCAGTTAGCATGATAAATGTTAAAGTTTAAGACAGTCCAGTTAGACTGGATGTCTCAAACTCAAGGCCTGTGGGCCACATCTGGCCTTTGAATTAATTATTTTTGGCCCGGATGATCATATCTAATCCCAATGAGAGCTGGCCCTCTGAGAGGGTGCACGCACCACCATAATACTACAAGGCCCACAGTGCACTGCCAGACTGTTGCCGCATCAATCACAGGCCTCAGGCGCGTACCTTACTCAAACCTTACCTTACTCGTTCTCTAGCAGCCTGACTGAGATGCATACCTTTGTAAATAACCCCTCTCCCCAAAAAACAGCCAAATAATAAGAGAGCTTAGAAACACAGAGAATATGTTTGCGGATGTAAAGGACAAAGCTGTGTCTTCTGTGTGGAGACAGTGAGGCTGTAATAAAAGAATACAATGTTAGAAAATACTTTGATTTAAAGAACCACGAGAGATAAAAGCATCTGGGCAGGAAACAAAGGCTCCAAAAGGTAGAAGAGTTATTAACCCTTTAGGCGCCAGAGTTTTTAAGGCAAACTGTAGATGAGAAAAATGTTGAATGTGAACCGGAGTTTATGATGTGGCATGATATTGTGTATCACCAGTTGGACGCCGTATTAAATTAGATAGATAGATAGATAGATAGATAGATAGATAGATAGATAGATAGATAGATAGATAGATAGATAGATAGATAGATAGATAGATAGATAGATAGATAGATAGATAGATAGATAGATAGATAATTTAATGATTAATGGTATTTTATAGGCATTAGCTAATAGGCTCTGTTAGTTCGAGGTTCAATAAGGTCATTTTAAAAACGTTTTTATTGAACATTGAACCAGTCCAGCCCTCAACTTGTTCCATTTTTTTCATTTTGGCCCACTGTGTGTTTGAGTTTGACACCCCTGAGTTAGATAAAGACTGAACCAGTATGGCTTGTTTGGAAGGGTTACAGGAGAAAATCTCTTCTCTCCTAAAAGTAAATGGCAGGTTGGAAAAGCTGCATCTGAACAAACCACAAGACAGACCAGAATGGTCAGAATGGACAGCTTATCAGCGCGAACACCTCATAGCAGCTGTCAGCACAGTAGATAATGGGGATAATGATCTGGTGGTCATTGAGTGGACCATGAACTCTTCTGGATCCCAAAGTATCATAGAGTCAGATGTGAGTCCATCTGCCTGACAGCTAAAGCTTGGCTGAAACTGTTTCATGCACAGGACAATGATCCCAGCAGATCTGCAATGAAATTGCTGAAAAAGAAAAGAATCACCGTGTTGATTTGAATAAAGTCCAGACCTCAACCCGACTGAAATGCTGTGGTGAGACCTTCAGAGAGCTGCAGAAACCAATGCTGCAAACCCTTTAATGAACTGAAGCAATGAGGGAAAGAGGAGTGGAGCAAAATTCTTCCACAACCACAAGAGAAGCTGATAGTCATTACAGAAGTTTTAACTTATTACTTACATAAATGGTGAGAATATCGAAGATGGAAAATGTCACATGTGTGAACATGGTGGTAGAGAGTCTTCTCGATCAGGTCCTGAGGCTCATATCCTGTCAGCTCGGCCACCCTGGCTCCATCACACAGAAAAGACAACACCAGTTATTTTCTGCAGCAGCACTGAGTGAAACCTACCAGTGTCTGTATCTAAGCAGCATGATGACATGTTTATCAGTGTCTGAACACAGGTTATCCGTCATTATATTCACAGGACTTTTGAAGTTTCACAACGGCTTAAGAATAATTTTCTGGCTCAAAGCTGATGTAAAACTGCTTCAACTGGCATGTAAATAGTGTGTTCTAAATATCTAAGTGTTGTTTTGAATTCCCAATTAAATTGACAATGTTTGCCTGTAAATGTGAATACTATAATTCTATCACACTCTTTTCCTTTCTTGTAAAAATTTGGGCCAACAACTCAATCGGCCCTGAAACCTATGATGTCAACACCAAAACAAGTTTAGAACATTTTCTATCATAAATACAGCCCACATTCCAAAACAGTCAGGACTCTCTGTAAAATGTAAATAAAACCAGAATGCAATCTCATCAACCCATACTTTATTCCAATTAGACAGAGGTTCCCAGTCTGAGACAAACTGGGTCCTCTGTCGTGTGGCAGTTGGCTGGGCTGGGAATCTTTATGAACTTTGTTTGCTGTCAGCAGCAGGTGGACTGTTGAGCTGGCTGTCCTGTTTGGTTCTACAGTAGGCGGTGCCTCAGTCTGCTTTAGTCACCACCTTTGAGCTCGCCAGGTTTATCTAGCTGCAGGCTGCAGCAGTTTCCTGCCAGATCATCATCTCTTCTCCAGTGCCTGGGGACTGCTCCCGTCAAACCAAGCCTGCTGGAGTTTCCACTGTGTTGCCTTGGAATTTCTGGCCAGACCTACCTCCACCCACCTCCACCTGCCTTGACTGCCCATTTGTCTGCCTTTTTATCACTTGCTGATTGGCTGCTTCTTTGGATTTCTTAGGAAACAGAACTGAACCAGTGAGCTCCTCCACCCTCTGCTCCCCCGTACCTGCTGGCCACCAGGTGTGTGTCTAATCCTTAGGTCTGTTATTTTGCCACATTATGACATCAGGCAGCACTGCAATAAAACCAGACATGATTCTCTACTGAAAATCACTGCATGGGCTCAGGAAAACTTCCAGAAATCACTGTCTGTTAACACAGTTCACCCTGAAATCCACAAATGCAGGTTAAAGCTCCATCATGAAAAGAAGAGGTCATATGTAAATCACTGCCACCTTCAATAGACCGAAGCACATTTGAAATGGTCTGAGGCAAAGTGAAAAACTGTTCTGTGGTCATATTCATCCACTCAGTTAAACATCTCCTACCTTATGTCTAAAAAGATGAGTTTTAAATCCAGACTGGCCCGAAACATGAACATGTTGCTGTGGAGTTTGATCTCCGTGATCCCACTGGGGGGCAAAGAGTGTCCGACAGCTACCAGACCCACTGTCTGATAACAGGATTCATTAACTGTCATGTCCATAAGGTAATGACGCAGTTTCAGATAGCCGCTGCAGTGGATCACCTGGGGAATAACAATAAGAAACAACTCCCATCAAACACAAGAAAAATACAGTCACTCCAACCAAAACATGAATGACCACACACAGTTTCCATACGACTGTTTCAATTCATCCCAAAGCTGAACGTACCTCTCTTTCAAAGTACAACCTGATTCTTGAAAATCATTTTCATGGATTTTATATTGAAAATTTAGCTGCTGCAACAAGGTGATGTTTTCTAACTGAATCCTGACAGACCAACAACATCTCACCTCGTCAGACTGAAGACCTGGAGTACGAAGGTTCTGCTCCCACAGCCACGTACAGCGGTGTGAAAAAAGTGTTTTCCCTGATTTCTTATTTTTTGCATGTTTGTCACACTTAAATGTTTCAGATCATCAACACAAGTAAACACACAATGCAGCTTTTAAATGAAGGATTTTTATTTTTTTAAGTCTCGTCATCCTGTGATGAAATGACTTTCTCTGTAATCCATTTAGTCTTTGTGTGGTCAGCTCAGGAATACTAATGAGTGTGTGTGTGTGTGTGTGTGTGTGTGTGTGTGTGTGTGTGTGTGTGTGTGTGTGTGTGTGTGTGTGTGTGTGTGTGTGTATGTGTGTGTGTGTGTGTGTGCGTATGTGTATGCGTGCGTGCCATCTCTAAGTTCGTAATAAGTAAAAGTAATTTATATAGCACCTTTCAAGATAAAAATCACAAAGCGCTTCTCAAAGAAAAACATGAAAATATAAAAGCACAAAAAAGCAAGTTTAAAAAGATGTTTTCAGCTTTTTTTTTAAAAGCAATCATCAAGTCCATGGACCTCAGGCTCAGAGGGAGGTCCAGAGAGAAGGAGCAACTATTGTAAAGGCTCTGTTACCTTTGGGCTCTAACCGTGAGTCCTGCACAACCAGCAGATTCAAAAGAGTCCCTGATCACATGACCTCAGAGACCGGCAAGGCTGCAGACTTTCTATAATAAAAGTTGGTGCTTCACCATGTAAAGCTCTATTAAAACCAAAAATCTTGAAATGTACTCAGTAGAGGATGAGGAACCAGTTCAGTTTTCTCATCATTACATTGAAGAAAAGTGTCAGCAATCCAACTTCTATCATAATCTAAGCACCTGACCAAGATCTGAACCTTAACACCATGATAGGGTTTAAAGGAAATATAAAACTGAATATCATCAGCATAGTAGTGATAAGAAATGTTATTAAAAGAGCTCAAAATATGCAGAAGAGGAAGCTGATATGAAAGAAATAGTAAAGGTCCCAAACCAGAGTCTCGTGACACAGCATAGGTCAGCGAGAAAGAGGCACTGAGTTTAGCAGCAGAAAACAATAATCCAGATAAATATGAGGAAAAGTAGATCCTGATACACCAACCCAGTACTACAGCTTATCAATGTGACAATCAATACAGTAGCATCAAAGGTTGGTACTAATGTGGGTATTTTTTCCTCTGCACTCTGCCTATCCACAAGTATTGTCATGATACTAGAACTTCAGACTCAGAACCGATACAAAGGTACACAATTTTGTGTACACAAGGTACACAAGAAAAAACACAATTGAAAATGTTTCAGGGCACCGTCCAGTGTACACCAGAATAAGGACAAGATGATGGAGAAACTGGGTGAACCGACGGAATCTGTGGAGAACATTAGAGGCCAACTGGCTGCGGGAGCAGTAACAGCAGCAGCTGTGAAACCACAAACTCCACAGCATCTTCCTAAAGCCCGATCTGTAAGCTGTTCGCCAAGCTTTTTTGTTGTACTCATAGATTTGAACAAAACAGATCTAACTATGCATCTTCATACACGGTTACTACTGTTACAACCTGGGATACAAACAGGGGGCCTCCCAAGGCTTTGAACATTCAGAGCCATTGTGATTAAAATCCACACATTGTCCCTATTTTATTTAAGTAAGATTAGATTTATGGAAACACTGCCTTAGAAAAAATATGTCCACAACCACAGAGATGCAAATAAAATCAACATATTTAGAAAAACATTATAAAACACTTTAATGACGTGTTTCAAAAGTTTCAAAAATATTATTCTCTTTCGTGATCTAACTTTTCTCTGTGATATTGGCTGTTTCAGCGTGAGATAAAAAGGATCCACAGGAGTCTGGAGGATGGACACAAATACAGGGGAAATGAGAGGTAAGACATTACAAATAACTGATTACAAGACTGATATATTTTCTACGCAGAGGGTACAGCAGCATCACCTTCATTGGTTATTTCATCAGATCACAGATCATTTTCTAATGAAGCTTTAGTCCTTAAATTGACTCAGACCCAAAAAAATAGAATGCAACTTTTTTTAAATAGTCCCCAACAATTTTTCAGAGCAGCTTTTGTATAAGTCATGTTTCATGTTGCTCTGATTTCTGAAATGTAATCTGTAGGTTCACGTCTGAGGAAAACTCTGCTGTTACAAATTCAGTCTTGCAGACAACTGCAGATGAAGAGGAATCTGACGCCACTTTGATAAGAAGCTACGACTTTAAAATTGGCTCACAGTTACTTATAAAAAGAATATTTATCTCTCCAAAGCAAGTATGACAATTGGTTTGAAAAGTCTCTTACATACTGATGTGTCACTTTTAGGAGCAACAGATAATTTGAGAAAATAAAAACGGATTCAAAGTTGCCAGAAGACAACAAAATGGAAGAGGATCGGAGGGCGAAAGCTCTGAACAACCGAAGGCATGGGGTAAATTCAATCACTCATGGTTTGTTTTTTGTTTTTTTTTTATTTGTTTTTTTTAGGATCCTTAAAATGCAACAGATTTCTGATTTGCTTTTGTGTCATATTAGTGTTGTAGTCAGCAGTTTTATCTCTGGATACAATAACTGAAATGTGTTATATAAACTGTGCATAAAGGTGAAGTTTCTGGCGGAGGCAGTAAAAAATGTTTTAATGTGTTATTTTTTTTAATGTATACATTTTAAAATGTTCTCATTGACCTATAAATGTCCTTCACCATCGAGAGTAATATCTAATGTTTTGTGTTTAAGCTTTTAAATTTGTGCAGATCTGCTCGCTCTATGTTAACCGATGAGGAGTACAGATACCTGGAACGGGTGCCTGCATGCATGATGAGCGACGAGGAGACAGACAGAGAAGACAAAGACGTATGGAAAGTGTATCCACCTGAATGGAGCGCAATAAAAGTCACTGACATTTCAGAAAGGTGTCAGTGCCAACTTGTCGAGGTACAAAAGATGTCCAGCAGGATGGTGTATCGCAGAGGGCCCAGTGGCGTGTACAGAGGCAGCCTCCAAGAGGCATCCAAGAGCATCCTTTAATTTGTTTGAAATTAAACTTTACACTTTAGAAAAAAAACAAAAAGATTGGTCTGTTTTTAATGTCTGATATATTTTTATTACACCTGATTTATTAGACTATAAACTGATATTTTACACAGTTTAATCTGACAATAATTCATTTCATAAATGCTTATTGAAATTTTAATGTGTAATTTGGTCCAGCTGTGTACAACATGATGATGGTGCAGAAACCAAAATGAAAGGCTCACATTTTAACTATGATTGTAATGTTGGAAACTGACCGGGTGATTTTAAAATGAAAATATCTTAGAAGATAAGAACTAGGTTAGACCTTTTACAGAAAGGGCTACATACTAAACTATATTATTAATTAAGATAACTCAGCCATCGGGTTCCCACGTTTGCATCAATGAAAAAGCCGCAAATATCCGACCGGCATCCGTCATGTATGTTCGATGTATTTCCCGTGATCTGTGAGCATGATTCGCCAAAGAGAGATCTAAAGTAGGATCTGTGGGGCATCAAGTACACCCACATCTTCTGGATACCTCGCGGATGGTATCCGGATTTTGTGATTTTTAAGGATTCTATACGGTCCGGTTCCGGGGAGATCTAAAAGGGATCCATCAGGGATGCAGTGCGGATTTTCCCGTATATTGTCCTTATATGTGATGTAGTGCATCGGATGGCTCCATATTTTTGTACTGGAGGCTGGAGCTGATTATAACAGTTTCATTTTAATTTATGAAATTAAATAGATGAATAAACAGAACGTTGATGCTGTTCTTTTCAAGAAACATCAGGAACCCTATTGAAAAATTAAATGTAATCTCAAAGTGGACTACATTTAGGGCTCCCACTTAAAGTATTAGCTTAATGTCTTTAGGGGAGCTCCTCTACCTTTCAGGGGAGCTAAGCTCCCCTTAGCTGCCCTGTAATTTGAACCCTGCTTAAAAGTATTGATTAGGTTTACTTTGATGTATAACCTCATGGTTGTGTGAAAATAATTCAGACTCACAGATTGCAAGCAGTGAAAGTGGCTGTACATACCTTATATCCTCCACATGTCAATCCTGCATTTCTTTTGGCAAGAACACACTTCATCCTCAAGAAGAAGGAGCGCTCAATTTCATACTCTGTCCAAGATCACACACACACAAAAATAAGTAATTACTTACTTGCTGTACAAACGTGATTCACAATATAATGCTGTGAGATTCCCCCGTGAAGTTTATCTAAATTCTATCTTGCTTTGAAAGGTCAGTGTAGCCGGATGTGCACCCTGCCAGGCTGTAGTAGCATGTCTGGAATATCCCTTTAATTATTTCCAAATGTATGACTGATGGGGGCATGGATGAAAAATATAATGTACTCATTAATGTGTAATCATTTATTTAGCCTTTTTTCAGGTGCAACTTGCTGTATTATCCAAAATTAGAGTTTTACATGTAATGCTGCAAAAAATCTGATTTACAGTTTATTTATAATGTTGAAGTCTATTCTGCCCACCATGAAACTGGACAATCACCCGAATAAGTGCTTTATGTCCCAATGAAAGAAAATGGCCAGGATAATATGAAATAATATAAAATATACACTCACTGTCCACTTTATCAGGTACACCAGTTTACCTGCTTGTTAAAGCAAATATCTAATCAGCCAATCACAGGGCAGCAACTACATTCATCTAGTCATGTAAACGTGGTGAAGACAACTTGATGAAGTTCAAACTGAGCATCAGAATGAGGAAGAAAGAGGATTTAAGTGACTTTGAACGTAGCATGGTTGTTGGTTTGAGTATTTATTGGGATTTTCACACACACCCATCTCTAGGGTTTACAGCGAATGGTCTAAAGAACAGAAAATATCCAGTGAGCAGCAGTTGTCTGGTCCAGAATGTCCTTTTGATGTCAGAGGTCAGAGGAGAATGGGCAGACTGGTTGGAGGTGATAGAAAGACAACAGGAAGTAAAATCAGCTCTGGTTCCAACCAAAGCATGCAGAACAGCATCTCTGAACACACAACACATCCAGCCTTGAAGCAGATGGACTACAGCAGCAGAAGACCACAGCGGGTGCCTCCTGTCAGCTGAGAACAGCTACAATTCACACAGACTCACCAGAACTGGACAATAGATGATGGAGAAACGTTGCTGGTCTGATGAGTCTCCATTTCAGCTCCACATTCAGATGCTAGGATCAGAATGTGGTGGAAATCCTGCCTTGGATCAACACTTCAGGCTGCTGGTGGTGTAATGGTGTGGGGGATATTTTCTTGGTCCACTTTGGTCCCCTTAGTACCAACATGGCCTGGTTTAACCACCACAGCCTACCTGAGTATTGTTACTGACCATGTCCATCCCTTTAGGACCACAGTGTAACATCTTCTGATGCTACTTCCAGCAGGATAATGCACCATGTCACAAAGCTCAGATCATCGTAAACATGACAGTGAGTTCACTGGACTCCAACGGCCTCCACAGTCACCAGATCTCGATCCATTAGAGCAGCTTTGGGATGTGGTGGAATGGGAGATTCTCATCATGGATGTACAGCCGAAAAATCTGCAGCAACTGTGTGATGCTGTCATGTCAATATGGAGCAAAATGTCTGAGGAATGTTTCCAACACCTTGTTAGACCTAATAAGGTGGTCAGTGAGTGTACATACAAAGGGTTTTTAGATCTAAAGGCACCTACCTAGTCCATAATCCATAATCCAAGAATATTATCTTGATCAGGAAAAATGCTAAATCAAAGCAGTTTATCACCAGGATACTGCGTTCTGGTACAAAGCAGTGTGAAAATGCAGATGAAGCATATAGAAAAGTAAGTTTTAATTGCACATTTGTGTCATTCGACGGAGATCGTGTAACATATTTTATGGATATTTAATGTTAGTAAAATGGAACAATGTTCTCGACTGTGAACTTTTATGTCCACATGTCATCTTTTTCTGGTCATATCAAACCAATAAATGTCCGTTATCTAACAGTCACAGCCAAAGCAGAGAGGGTTCACCTGGGGAGAAATGATGGCGTGGGGGCTGGCGGAGACACAGTACTGCTGTCATCTCATCATGGTCTGACGGGTGGATGTACTCAAATATACTGTTCCCTGTTAACTCCACCTGCAACACACATAATTGCAGTTTATATATGTGTTGATACGTCTTGTAATCAGGAACATAACAAACCTTTTATTTTATTTAGGCCAAATTTAAAGAAAAGAAAGGGCAGGGGTCTTACCTGGGACAAGCCAAGGTGGACTGAAGCTGTTTCTGAGATGTAAATGATTTTTCCATCAGAAGCAACAACAAAAACAAATCCATCTAAAGTCTGAGGGAAAAGAGTAAACACCAGTTAGTACAGCTCTGGTCCGGTCTCTGTTCCAGTCCTCCCATCTACATGTACACCAGTAAGCTGAAACCTCTGCTACCTCAGTATCACCTCAGACAGCAGGAACATCTCCGGCTGACCCAGAAGTCATAGATTATAATCAGATCGAGCAATGAGAAGATGATCGCAGATCAACCTTCCTAACCTGCTCGAGGATGAGGAATAACTGATGTTAACTCACCTCAGACTGGCTCAGATGTTTTCAATAATAAGTGTTGAACACAGTAATGCATCTGCAATGTTACCCTGGTAGCAGTGGAGTAATCCGATTACTTTTTAGCATGAACTTGCAGAGCTCTGAACAAACTTTTCAGATCGCCAGCTAGATACCAACCGATCAGAGTTTCTATTAGACATATTTTTCAGGGGTAAATAACTCAACTGGATCCATTGAATTATACATCCTTCTTAAATTGTTTTTATGGATGGGTTTTCCTAAAAAATCTGAACAATAATAATATTTTGTCAGCATTTTCTTTTCCACCAAGGAACATAGACATTTTATTTTAGTGGATTTGTTTTTTTTTACAACAATAGTTATGTAAATAAAAAGAGGAAATTTTCTGCACAACATTTTGGAAAATTTCAGCTGGAATAAAAAAAATTAATTAATATGATCACAACTAAATATCTATCATCCTTCTCATTTAATCACCACATAATCAAATATCTGTCGAGTCTGGTGCTGCACGGTGGTGTGGTGGTTAGCACTGCAGCCTCTCAACCAGAAGATCGGTGGCTGGAGGGGAGATTCGAACAGTGAAGCTGCGGGGAGCTGTAGTCTATCCCAGCTATTAGCAGGCGAGAGGCAGGGTACACCCTGGGCAGGTCACCAGTCCATCGCAGGGCCACCACAGACAGACAAACAACCACACTCACTCCTAGAAAGAATTTAGACTGGCAAGTTAACCTAACATGTCTTTGGCCTGTGGGGAGAAAACACACACTCTTCTTGCTATGAGGCCGCGGTACTAACCACCACACCACTGTGTAGCACCGTAGCAATCTCCAACAAATCACAGAGAGAGGAGGGATAAGTTTCAGTGTGTCCACAACCAAACTTCACATCCTGTGGAAAACTGTCTAACCGAGGCCAGGACGACTGTCTCAGCTCCCTGAAGATGAGCTGGTTTGGTTAGTTGGTGCATATATAAAATAATAAGTAGGCTACTGTATGAACACGTGAATGAGAAACAAAATTCCTAAAAGTCCTGTATAAGGTTCAACACATCATACTAAAGCGAGAAGAGAGAATGTGAACACACTGCAGTGTACAGACCTGTAGGAGGTGGGAACCCAGATCTTTAGCCAGGCTGTCCAGAGGACTGAACCTTGTCAACTGACCCCATCTTTCTCCCAGACCTGCAGACACAACAAGACGGCTCATCAGTTCAATCACCACCATCAGCTGGAAGCTCACAACAAGAATGCAGACATTTAACCCTTCAATCCCCACACTTACTTACAATCATATAAAAATAAAATAAATACAATAAAAAGGACAAAATAACAAAAGGATTAAATAAAAAAAATATGTTGAATAAATGAATAACAATAAATGAATACAAAATAAATATAACATAAATAATATAAAACAAATAGATAAATAATAGCATATAACAGATATATTAATAAAATAAATTAAGTAAAAAGGTTTTTTAAAGGCTAGAAGCAGTTTGTAGCAAATCTGCGACAATAAGCATCAATTATATCCATAATATAATCAATATCTGCACAAATAATAACTATGTGGAAATAAAAAGGAATAGAATACCTTATCAATCCTCAGAATTGTAAATGTAATTAAAAAGGGTGTAAAAATATATAGATTTAAACCAATTAATCAGTCTAAACGGATAATGTGGATCAGTCATGTTCTCAGTAATCTGTCAGACATTCTTCAGAGAAAACATTTAAAATCCCTTTTCCATTTTCTTTTTTCTAACAAAGTAACTAAAGTCAGACTGTAGTAACCAGGTTATTATAACTAAGTAGTAAAATTATTTGTTCTGGGACAAATAATCTGACCCCCACCAGCTCACCTATAGAGCCAACCGCTCCACCGCTGAGCTACCTGGAACTCCAAGGAAATTATGTGAGGATGCTATTTACTGACTATAGCTCAGCATTTAACACAATAATCCCGGACATTCAGGCTGTCAGGCTCTCCCACCTTGGACTCTACCCTCCATCTGCAGATATATCCGACTTCCTGACAAATCGCCCACAAGCTGTCCGACTCGGCCACAGTCTCCCCCCCACCATCACACTCAGCATGGCTCTGTGTACCAAGCCCGCTCTTATACACCAACCCACCCTCCAGCACCATCATCAGGTTTGCAGATGATACCACCACGCCTGGGTTCATCTCAGGGGGAGATGAGTCTGTCTACAGGAACAACCTCTCACTGAACACCACAAAAACAAAAGAACTCATCCTGGACATCTGCAAAGGCAGCATGGACCCAGCCCACTAACCATCAACAGGGACTGTGTTGTAAAGAAACCAATATGCTTCTACTACATGTCCTGCGTTTTAGATTTAATACTCTATGTATTTATGCTGACATTTTCTTGCCCTAGTTTTTATTCTTTAATTTGTTTTGTGTCATGCTCCAGTTGGAGCAGCGCTCCCAATTCAGTGATCTGCACCATCATGCAATGACAATAAAGGCTTTAATG
This sequence comes from Melanotaenia boesemani, assembly GCF_017639745.1. Lineage (NCBI taxonomy): Eukaryota > Metazoa > Chordata > Actinopteri > Atheriniformes > Melanotaeniidae > Melanotaenia > Melanotaenia boesemani. The sequence goes on along the minus strand of NC_055696.1, from coordinate 29,283,323 downwards.
TCTACAAATTTATTTTCCATAATGTCAACATTTTAATGCTCAGCATCCAGAATGTGGTTCAGTTTGTTTTTGCTGAGATCAGACTGTTTTTCATTTAATTTAAAATGATATCATTTTTATTTTCTTTTTGTTTTTTTCTTGTTTTTTGTGATTATCTGAATGGAAGTAATTGTGTTTAATCAGCTGTGATATAGTCTTTTATTACTCTCCATATCATCCAACCTGTGGTTTACACTTCTAGACATTCATATGAAATCATTATAATATAAAATGGAACCAGGTTATAATGCTGAAGATATAAATATACTATTGCTTTTCTTTATATATATATATATATATATATATATATATATATATATATATGTGTGTGTGTGTGTGTGTGTGTGTGTGTGTGTGTGTGTGTGTGTGTGTGTGTGTGTGTGTGTGTGTTTCTATATCACAGTGTAGATTCTGAAAGTGTGAGATGTCCAGGTCGACATGGTCCTCTCCATCACCGCCACCCACTGAATGAACAGAACATTGGTGGAGAGCTGGACCGCTCGGTTCCAGAGGAAAGACCAGCATGTATCCAGGATTACTGCTGATCAGGTAAAAATCCATCCATATACAACAGCCAACACTGTTTATTGATCACCATCAGCTCTGTTACCTGGAAATTATATAGTTTTTATAAAGATGGAATATTAGAAACTGAATTCTCTTTCCCAGAAGAAGTGCAGCTATAATCTTTGGACTATCGTCAGGACGGAGGAATAAAGCTTTTCTGACTTGGTCAGGCTGAAAAATAGATTGAACTCACATAATTTAGTAAAAGTTAACTCTGTGGTAACCACTTTATTAAACTAGTTTTCCTTGCTGTTGTGTAATATTTTAGCTTAATGTTTCTTTTCTAAGTTCATAGGCTTGAATATTTGGGCTGTAGTTGATCTTAAAAACACTTCTACCACTTTATTTCTTTTGTTGGTGACAAAAACGTTTGTTCATTCATTATCTGTACCGCTTTGTCCATTAAGGGTCACAGGGAAGCTGGAGCTTAACCCAGCATTTAACAGGTTCCAAGGAGAATTTAGAGCAACCAATTAACATGCAAGTCTTTGGAGGAAGCCGGAGTACTGGTAGAGAGCACGCATACACAGGGAGAACATGCAACCTCCACACAGAAAGACTACCCCCCCAGCCGAAGCTCGAACCAGCGACCTTCTTGCTGTGAGGCTGCAGTGCTAACCACCACACCACCGCACACTTCACTCAATTAACTCCAAATCAGTTTATTTATTATTCAAGTCAACAGTCAGACGACTCAAATAATTTTCTTTCTTTCAAATAAATAATCTAAATCACTCGATTTAGTGGAAAGTCAGATTTAAAGATTCAAGTTGTGCAAAGACCATAAGATTTGTGGGAAATTCATATTGAACAGGAAATGACCTTTTTCAAGTGCTACCGTATAAATAATTAGTTATGTGCTTTACTTCTTGTGTCATGTTTACATGCATGTTGTTGAAATTTTCTGTTACAGTGTGAACCATGAGTGTTGAGGATGACACAGGAAGAGAAACCCACCATCACTCACATTAACCTCAGTGTTGTAAACTGCTTACAGAAAAGCTGCAGCGAGACGTCCTTTCATCAGCTGCAGTAATATGAGCGGTTAAAAAAATGTCCAGTCATTTAAATAAAATGTGAATATGTTACTTTTGGATAAATAAAATATTTAAAATGTTGACTTTCACTCAGAGCATTTCAGATTCTTTATTTAAAACCTTTTTATTTACTTGTTTATTTGTCAGGAACAGAGCTTATTGGAAAATGAACACATCTGTAACTGTACCAGAATTAGCTGGAGGGCTAACGGTTTTTATCTGCTATCCACGAGGTCTCATAAAGGCTCCCTGGAAGTAAGGACAAACATAATCTGGAAAATAATAAATGAGTCAACAGTGTATTATTTCAATCTTGTTTCTTAATTTGGAAAAAGGCTTTTACCTCAGTTTGTATCCAAATAAAGTTAAATAAACAATAAAAATCTAATAAAACCAAAAGAAAAAGCTGAGTAGCCCTTTTTTCTTTCACAAAACATATTTTTCTTTTTCATAAAATTTTTATTAAAATATAAATTCTACCATTTCCTGTGATTTTGCGTAGAAACTGCAGCTCAGCAAGAAGATTCCTGATATTCCTGATCCCGTTGGGAAAATGATTGTTTATCTCTAATTAATCTAAAGTTAAAACTGAGATGAATCTCTGATGAGCTGCAGATAAATGAAAACTGTCAGAAACGTTTCAGTTTCCTGTCAAATGGAATGAAAACAGACGTTTTAATGACTCAGCTTCTTCAGTAAAACAGCAGTTTGTGTTGAAGGAAATCATTAGGAATGTTCACCTGAGCGGCTCAGATCTACCACATCTAATAATAATAATAATAATGATAATAATAATAATAATAATAATAATAATAATAATAATAATAACAATAATAATAATAATAACAATAATAATAATAATAATAATAATAACAATAATAATAATAATAACAATAATAATAATAATAATAATTGCGCTTTGTTTATATTAATAACAACGGTGAAATTGCTCTTGATTTTCTCCGCAGCATGGTATACACACACACACACACACACACACACACACACACACACACACACACACACACACACACACTGATTGAGGCTTTACTCTGAAAACTGGACATGGACTAGATATATATAAAAAAAAACAAAAAAAAAAAAAAAAAAACACTTGATCTATTTGTAGAGAAATAATGAAGAGAAACAAACTAAAACAGGATCGATAATAACCTTAAATTCACTACGTCACTGCTACAATAATATTAACGATAAAAGTACTACTACTGCTACTACTACTACTACTAATAATAATAATAATAATTTAGCAGGTTGTGTCATATCTAAACAGTTCATACATGTTTTCTTTGCATTAAAAATTATTTTAAGACATGACAAGAAAAGTGTTCTGCAAGATTTACCTAATAAAATTTTTGTAACATGCGTCTCTTTCTTTTACTCGTAAATAATTCTGTCGTAAATCGTAAATGTCAATTTTAATTCATTTATTAAAAATGACAAATACTCCCCAGATTTTTCTTCTTTTTTGTTGTCATTTAGATAGGCCTTCTTAGAAAATATTTGATCATTTTAATAACAATTGTTTTAACTCCACATAATTGGGTTTATTTCTTGTCCTCTGCCGCAGAAGCACAGATTTTGTTTTTCCTAAATATTAAAAACCTTTAATCTGTCAGTTTTTTCGTGTGTTTCAGACAGGCTTTTTTCTGATCAAAAAACATTTTTCTGTAGATGATTTTCCAGGGTCGGCTGATTCCGGTCTGTTCCGTTTGTTTGCGCTCCTGTTCCGTAAGATGAACCTTTTCTGTCCACAGCAGGTTTTTGTGCGGACCTTTGTCCGTCAAAAGCGTTTTATTATTTTATTTATTTATTTTGGGGTCCTACCTTGAGGAAAGATGGCCCTCATCTTCAGGTAGCTGCTGGTCAGCCGGATGATGGAGGCTTTGTCCAACTGGGAGGTGATGGCCGCCGGCAGAGGCAGCAGCTTGGCCAGCTCGTAAAACTCTCCGTTCTCCTTCTCCCTCCTCGTTTTAGCCGCGTTCTTACACTTTTCCTTCATCTCTGGAAATCTGTTTTACACTAAAGTTAAAGATCTAGAATATATCCGAGTCTTTAATTTTCCCCAAAATAAAAACAAATAGCTAAAGTTGATCCGGGAGGTAAAAAAACAAAAACAAAAACAAAAACAAAAAACAAACAAACAAAAAAAAAGAAAAAAAATCTAAGTAATCCGTAAAAACTGGCAGCAGACTACACGTGTGAATACCAGACTTTTAATATGATCCACATCATATCTTTCTGGCAGCAGTAACCTCCAACTAACCTTTAAAAATCTGTCCAACTGCGGCACTTTTGCGCAAAGCTGCTGAATAAAGTTCGGTGGGGGAGTGGGGGGGGATCGCCACGTCCACTTCGTGATGCTTTAACTGGGTCCGTCCATCTGTCTGGATCCCTGCAAATTTCTGTCCAACTCCTGGTTCAGAATAAAACGATAAACTGGGCTGATTCAAAGAACCAGAGGCGCGTTGATGAGAAGAAGGAAAAGATACCGCCGCCCTGTGCGCGTGTGTGTGTGCGTGAAAGACACAGTCAGGGCCGTTTCTAGCAAAGTGGGGGCCATGTAAGATCCTTTTTGTGAGGCCCTAGTTTGCCCAACTATGTTATAATGGAGGTGCCTGATCCCTAAGATGATGCAACAGTCACAAGCTAAGCAGATACCAGAGATCTGCAACCTTTACAATCCAAACTGCCATTTTCCCCCAAATAAAACTCATTTAGAGCCGCAAATGTTACAAAGATTTAGAAAAAAGACAACTTCTAATTTTTGATAAATGATTTGTTGTCATTTTTGAAAAAACACATTTTTATTTCTCTTTTTAGGTTTAAAAATGAAGAAAAACATCAAACTTTTGCAAAAGAGACAGGCTTTCTTCTAAATATTTGTGAAAATTATGTTAAAAAATCTATAGTTCCAACCTAATGACAAGAATACTAGAGAAAATATTACTTTTAGTTTCATTATGTTGTGGAAATTCACTGCAATTATTGATGAAAAACAATAAAATTAGCTAAAAAGCTGCATTTGTTATTACTTTTAAAAACATTAGTTAGTTCTTTAGCAGTTTTACCATTGTTGAAGGTCCAGAGAGCCCCAGGTTGCAGACCTCTGGTCTATTTATTAGTCACTTAATAAAAAAATTGCTTTATGTATGGAGCAGGAGCCGCTGATGATTAGAGGGCTATAAAATACACAGTAGACCTAATAAATTGATCATCCTAAAGTAATCTTGAGAGTTAGATGATCAGTCTATTCGATAGTTTCCAGGACAAATTACAAACTGGCTAGAAAACTGTCATGGTTCCTCCTCTGCCCTGTTTGATTCAGCCCACCTGGGTCTTCCTAATTGCTACATTGTTTTACCTGTTCACTGCACTACTTACAGTGTAACTCCACCCCCTACTTTCTGCATAACTCCACCCACTGCCGAAATTGAAAAATGCCAGATCATAGACCGTATATAAAAGATGGCCGGAGCCTCCATTACGTCACCAGTAGGTTTCTGAAGAGCAAAAGTGAAGCTCATTGGGTGTTTCCACCCTCGCCAGTAGCTTCACGCGTGTAGTTAGTCCTGGAAAATCCAAAAATGGGCAAAGAGGTGGAGCTGAGAGGGGGACTGTGAAGGTGGGGGTGGATGATTGACATCCATCAAACTCTGAGCTGCCTGTAGCTAAGAGCTAACCGAGCTAACTCCGAGCAACAGGAGCTCACCGGCTAAAGGAGGTAGGTGGGCTAAAGCTAAGGTACGCTGTTAGCCAGCTAAAAACCAGGTTGTGCTGGACTCTTCCTTCTTGCTGAGGATTTTGGATGCCTGTCAATCAAAAGAAGACGCCCCTAATTATGACGAATTTCAAGATTTAATAACATCAAAATGGATGAGTTAGAAAAAAATTCACCCCCCTCACATTTGTCATGAAGGTAAACTTGACCTATTAATCCTAAAATGATTTTTGTACCAGGCTTTAAACATGTTTATTTCTGCTGTGAAGTTGGTCTTTCTAACATGGGAGTCTATGGGGACTTGCTCTGTTTTGGAGCCAGCCCCTAGTGGATGAGGGGTGAACTGCTATTCTTTTGCACTTCTGCACAGACTTCACATTTTACTGGCGGAGGTTGCCGCTTCGATGGGAGGTGTGGGGTGATCAGGGGGTGGAGAGTGGGTGGGTCAGGATACACATGCAGAAATGATTGACAGACAGCAGCTCAGCTCACTGGCAAGGTGCAATGCGAAATTCACAAAGCACCTACGCCAGAGAGCGGTATCGAAGGTGGAAGACTTTTCCCCTCCTCACTCTCCTCAGATACACATGAACAACGTGGTCCTGAAGCGTATCAGTCTGAGCCGTTAGTGCTGTTACACTGGCCTGTCAGCAGCTCTGGAAAGCTGTGGAGACTCGGCAGGTTGTGGCAGCTGCTGAAAGTGCTGCTGTAAGTTGGCGCTGCTACAATTTGAACTGCTGTCTGTCGCCAGATGAGGATCAACAGGTAAAGAATAAAGTCCGGTGTTGCTTTAACACCCCTCAAAAGCACAAATTCGACCCATTGCAGGAATATTTAATCACAAGCTCTGTGAAAGAATAGAAGTTTGAAACTAGCAAATCTGCACCAAATAAGTTTACATCCCTTCATACGCGTTGGTGGGCGTGGCTTTCTTTGCCTGAAAGGTGAGGACCCATCTGTTTGCATCTGGAGGGAGCGGGCTGTGGGGTTTTTAACATTTTATGACATATAAAGGTAACCTCATTTAAAGGTTCAGACATGAAAACAGCTCGATCTCAGCAGAGCTCACTCGAACCGCATATGGAATGGTTGAGATTAGGGACCAAGGCTGAATTTAGAGTAATACACCTTGAAAACAACGTTGTTGGACCTCTGACACCCATTTGAAATTGTTGAAAAATGTATAATATTGGACTTTTAAGAAATATTTTAATTGTTGCTGTTTAAAGAGAAAACTTTTGCTAAATCTTTTTATTTGTTTAGTGCAGGGGTCGGCAGGTTGGCTTGCCTCTGTTTCTTATCAGTCACTGCTCTTCTATCTGGACCTGTGTGTGTGAGACTGGAGACTCACAGAGAGTTTGCACACCAACTTCTGCAGTTGTTAAAATAGTTTCATGTGTGTTTCATTCCACCGTGTATCACACAATATACTGAGCTGATGAATATAATCCTACAAGCTAATAAATGTTTATCACACAAAAAAGTGAAACATAATCCTACAAAACTTATGTAAAAAAATAAATAAAATTAAAAAATAGATATATATCTTTATTTTAGCAGATTAAAGTTACATCTTATCTTACTGGAATATATCATGTCAAAATATTCCCAGACTGTTGATGTCTTTCGTCTATTTGGCTGTCTTATCTTTGTGTCAGTGCCAAGCGGCAACCACCGCCTGTAAAATGTGAAGTCTGTGCAGAACTGCAAAAAACTGCAGTTCACCCCTCATCCACTAGGGGCTCCAAAACAGAGCAAATCCCTATAGACTCCCATGTTAAAAAGACCAACTTCACAGCAGAAATAAACATGTTTAAAGCCTGGTACAAAAAACATTTTAGGATTAATAGGTCAAGTTTACCTTCATGACAAATGTGAGGGGGGTGAATTTTTTTCTAACTCATCCATTTGGATGTTATTTATTCTTGAAATTCAGCATATTTAGGGGCGTCTTCTTTTGATTGACAGGTGTCCAAAATCCACGGCAAGAAGGGAGAGTCCAGCACAACCGCAGTTTGTAGCCGGTATACAGTGCCCCTTAGCTTTAGCCCTCCGTTAGCCGGTTAGCTCATGTGAGATCCGAGTTGGTTAGTTAGCTCTTAGCTACAGGCAGCTCAGTGTGATGCTGCCAAGATGCGACGGTGAGAACCGCCCAATGAGCTTCAGTTACTCGAGCATGTGTTGAGCACGTGACATGGAAATGTCACGAGCATTGTTCCGATGGCTGATTCACTATGACAAAAGTCACATGACCACACCAACCAAGCCCTCGGTATGACGTATGCAGGTCAAGCAAGTCCTGGGGATTTTGAAGCAACTGACGTTGTTAATCAGTCAAAGATTTAAAATGAATTAAATCTCATTGTGAACCAAAAGTTTTTACGAGGAGATTTTGCTAGCAACCATTCAACACTTGGGATCGAAGAAAAGCCTCACATTAGAATTATTTTAGATCTTGGGAAACAAACATCTGCATGAGACACTGTTGCCAGGGTAACTGCTGAACGAGTATGAGGGTGTGAGAACCGAGCAGGCGGTGCCTTCAACATCACAGGTAGGCTATATTTGCTTTTCTTAATGCTTTTTTTTTTTTAATTGCCTTGCAAAAAGGCAGACTTTAAAGTTAAACATTTAAACTTCACCCGGAAGCATCAGAGGAAACGTCTCAGTCTGTAGAGGTCACCACAACCACAGGACGACCTTAAATTCTTGTTTCTTTCAGGCACAACCTCTCTAAAGCTGGAGAGGTTGTGTGCTGGAAGAGGAGCAGACTGAAACCCAACACTGAGAAAATACTTTTAAAATAAAAATCTTTGACACTTCAACGTTGCACAAGTATTTTTCCTCATAATTCATTTTAATACAATTGTATAAAATCAGTAACACAATCACTATCCCCGTTGCACAAGCACCCCTTCCATCATACGTTCCTATTTACAAATACAGATGTAGCCGCAAGTCGCCTCCTACTGTCATTACAGATTGGTAGGCTACACTTTAAATGACAACATAATAACAACCAATGTTACCCAACAGCCCCCTTTTATCATTTACATGAACAACAGAAGAAGATATTCACTCGTGGTAGAAAACATATCCTTTATTAAATACTTTGTCAAAAATGAGACAAGGATGACAGACGAGCAGTGAGGAAGCCCTGTCAACGCTGTCCTGCTCATGCATCAGACACCCACAGCCTGCAGATGGAGCTCTTTGACCTTGTCAAATGTTTCAACACAGTGAGATGATTTCAGGCAGTTGTGCCAAAGTTGACATGAAGTTTCATGAGGCCTCGTTTTCACCATTCCTATGCATCACCTCACAGCTTTTTCAGCAGCTCGATCACAAGACGCACTTATGGTTTTTTTTGGAAAAAGGGGTCTCGTTTTCCTTTGGTCACGTGATATTCAGGATATTACAGGCCACGATGCAGGCTTCATTTGGACATACCTCCTTTACTTAGCGTAGGCTTTGGGGCTTTTGTGTCAGATGTAACATCACAACCTGCCAAACGAAGACTAGGAACACGTGGAAGCCATGATATGTATACGGCCTGTTGCTAATGTGCCAAGGTGTGGCAAGCAAAAGGGTGAGATGACAACACCAACTGGGGAATTTCACCCCAGTAAATATAAAGGAACCCATAGGTTCTTACAGGCACCAGGACAACAGATGGAGTTGCTAAAAAGAAAAAAAAAAAAAATGCTGCTAGTAATCCCCTCCAGTTGCCACAGGCCCTGACTGACCACATAAAAAAACAACCTGGTAAATAAAATAAAAATAAAAACACATGCTAACAAAAATCACAAGTCCAAAACAATTCAGAATGCAAACAAAATCAAACTGTGCATGTCCATTAAAAACAGCTTGTAGTCTAGACGATTAGGCAGGAGCTCAGCTGTGTGCCTGGTCCACACGGGAGGATGTCTCCAATAAGCAGACGCTTAACAAAATAAACCCGGGCAAGACAGCAGCGCATCCAGGGATACGAATCCGGCTCACAGTGCCCAGCCAACCTACATGTCTACAAACATGAAATTAGATGAGTTTCATGTTAAAAAAACATGTAGCATTACAGGCCTACCAGTGAATATAGCCCGGAGGAAGGGAACCGCAACCAGACACCAAGCCACTAATCCACCTAACAAAGACAGAACCAATCTGTCAGACATGTGACGTGACCTAAATAGCTGACACGCCCCCCCGCGCCATATTGATTGCATCTCGGATATAAACAAGGAACATGAAGAACAGCATTTTAGTTAGTAGTATGTTTTAAAACTGTTTACTCAGTCGCCAGTATGGAGTAAAAGAAGAATGATGAGGATACCGTACAGGGACAACCTTATCAAGGAGGCCCGGATCGGTATTTGGCCAAATTGTCATCAGTAACGTAGATCCTTACGACCTCAAAGCTAAGGATTGGAGGTTTGATCTTCATTACTACCTCCAACCTCATTGCTGGGCATAACAAACTACCACGTTTATGGTATCAGTGTTTACATGTATGTTCAGTTCAGAAACTACAAATCTCTAGAAGCTCACGGACATTTCAGGAATGGCTGGGTGCAGGATCTTTTCACATTTCCATGCAGGGACTGCACAACACAGTCTCACTGCAAGGGTATGCTCACCTGCTGTTAGTGAAGTTATGACCTGTGGTTCGGGTTACTTTACTTGTTTTGTTTTGTCTGATTTTCTTTACTTATTTAAACTCTGAGCATAAATGAGTCATGTGCATTGCAATGTTACAAAAGAAACAACTTCATATTTATATTACATAACTCAGAAAAAGTTTTAAAAGATCTAATAATCCTACCACATTTTCATATGTCAGTCTGGCATCAGCCTGTAAACCAGAAACTGTAATAATATAGACGTCCTTATAAATGAAGCAAAATATAGCAAACAGTTGTCTGTCTGCCAGTGTTGTCTACAGGTCCTGCACTCCCAGCACCTGACTGACTCTCCACTGAAGCTCTGGGTCATCATTGAGGTCTACAGCCTGCAGCAGCTAAAGAAGACTTTTGGATCTGCTCTCATTGTTCCTCTTGTTGACAAATTTGCACATAGTTTGCGTTGTTTTTAAACACAATTGCACATCATATTGTTTCAGTGTTGAAATTGCCATGCAAAGATGTGAAATTCTCATTACTTGAAGATGCCAAAACTTCAGTGTTTTTATTATATCATGTGGTATGTGTATATTCTATACTTTCTTTTATTGAAATTTTATGTTTACTGTTGTACTGCTATGGTTTATTTTGATTGAGAATTTCAATAAAAACTACTTATATAAAAAAGTAAAACTGTCAAGCTTCTCATCTGGTTGACAATCATGTTTTCTTTTCAGTGTTTATCTCCACAAGATTTTTTAATGTAATTAAAATTTAATGTAATTTTCATTATCAAAACTGACACTGGTTATTTATGTGCTTAAGAGAGGCAACGAAGAGTCCAAAAATGCCATTGACACACATTATTCATGTTTGAACCATGTACAAAAACAAAAAAATATTGCACATTTTTGCTGCACACACTATGAAAGAAGAAAAAAAAAAAAAAAAAAAAAAAAAAAGCTTCCAACTGTCCAACTGTACACACACACACACACACACACACACACACACACACACACACACACACACACACACACACACACACACACACACATCATTGTCATCATCATCTCTGATCAGCTGATCACCATCTTCTCCAGCATCAGGTGTCCTCTTCATGGTTTGTAGCTCTGCAGTGTTTGCATCCTGGTGGACCCCTCATCTCTGATGCTTGCAGTGTCTCTTTCCTCAGCCGATCCCATCTTCTTCGTCCTCTTCTTCGTGCAGCATTTGTGGGTGTAACTGATGTGTGTCCTAGAAACAGGAATGTGCACAATCAGAGCCAGCCTCCATCGTTTCATAAGCTGGTTGACCTGCAATCACATATTTGGTGTTTAAAAAAAAAAAAAAAAAAACCAACAACAATTAGTTAACATTGGATGCTTCCATTACATTTCACAATCTTAACCACCTAATCCAACCAGTTAACATCCCATCAGATCTCACAGAGCACTCGGTATTTACCAATATCATTAAAATCATTCATTCTGACGTTTTGCTATAAAGATGATTAAATAAAATAAACACTGATCAAACACATGAACCCATTTCTATTTCCCTCCCTCTGCCTGTAGCTTACGAGTAAAGTTTGCCAAAGCGACTTTAGAAAGCCAAAAAAGTATATTCATTAACATTACTTACACAATAAAATACAGCAACAAAAAAAACTCTCCTACTTGCTTTTATGAAAATGCCGAGAGAAAACACACATGAAGGGAGATGGTGTTAAAAGTGATGTCCTTCCCTCACCGCTGCGACCCAGGCCATTCGACGCCTCAGTGACATCCTCAACCTGCTGTTCAAAGCCTCTTTTAAAAAGTGGGAAACCGTATGTTGTGGCCTGCTTTCCAACCTTTCACACAACACGAGACTCCCATTTTATCAAAGATTATAACGCAGGCAAAGACGATGCACAGTTGTTTATAACAAGGATGCAACCAACATGGCGATCAACCCACAATACACTGTGCCTATCCGGAGTGTTACGTCACCTGACAAAGACGGATACAGGCTGCCCCAACCACGGCCAGCAAACTGCCACACTGCAGACAAAATTAAGCGGCTGTCACATCCAAAAGACAGGAAACATTTGCTGAACACAGGCAACACTGATGAAACCTACGGTGGGAGGCTCCTGGCAAGACCAGTCGTGCCTACTGCCAACCAGCCCCAGAAGAGAAGAAGAAGCAGACACTAAGCCAGCTATAAAGCTGCCTGCTCCGCTCTACAATTACCACTTGATGGGTCGCACCTGCTGGGTGCAAATAGGAGGGAAAGTAGAGGTTGGAAGTCTTTCCCACCACACTAACAGTAAGTATATCCCAGCCCTAATGCAGCCTCATTTCCCTCCACTGCTCACCTGTCTGCCTCCTGCAGTCAGGTGAAGAAACAACTGGAGAAACTGAACTAGAACAAGGCTGCAGGTCCAGATGGTGCAGAAACAATCACCTCATCTTAAACACAAAGCAAAAGAGATGATTGCTTACTTCAGGATGAACAGGAGTAAACAAAACAACGGAGAAGAGGTGGTGGTTGTGGAGGAATGCAAGTACTTTTGAGTTCAGTTGAACGGATTGAACTGAAAATGCAACACTAGAGCAGTCAATCCTGTACCTCGAGGTCCATTGTCCTACAGGTTTTAGAACTTTCCCTTGAGCTTGACATCAACTTCTGCACAAGACTGAATCAGGTGAGTTGCACAGGGAAACTTGCAGGTCTCAAAGACCAAGACTGAAGATACTCAATCAAGGACAGAGCAGACAGACAGAGCTGGGATCCTTCGAGATGTCTAATATCTTCTTTCAGTCTGTGGTGGAGAATTTAATCGGCTTTGCAACATCTGTTGGGGCAGCTGAACCAAAATAATATTAGAACTTCTCTCAGGAGATAAATAAAGCATTTTTTAAATTTAATTTAATTAAATGTTATTGTTTTAATGTTTACTGTTTTACTGTGGTTGTATTTGTCTGTATTCTACTGTATTTAGATGGTATTTATACTAAAGAATTACCTTCAGAAGCTCATCCATCATTCCATCCATCCATCCATCCATCCAGCCAGTCAGCCAGCCAGTCAGCCAGCCAGCCAGCCAGCCAGCCAGCAGCCTAAGAGAACCCCAGACTCCCCTTATCTTTTCCCTTTGCAGAGCAAACTCTGACACTGAACATTCCAAGTATGACTGCAGTGAAGAATCAGTTGGAAACAGCCATACAAACTATGTATTGAAATTTTAGTATTAAATACAAGATAAAATAAACAGTGAAAACATATCAAGTTTATGTGAAGTTTCCTGCTGTTAAAGGGTCAAGATGCAGAAAAGAAGAAGATGAAATAACAGCGCTGACTAGAGGACATAGTTAAATAATACAAAGTATATGAATGGATTTTTTAAAGTGCAGATACAAACAATAAATGTGAAAAAGTCACAATTTAGTACTTAGTATACAATATAGTATAGTGTAGGAGTATAATATAATATGTAATGTATATGGTATGGCAATAGAGTAATATATTTTTATAGCATATCATATTCAAATACAGTACACTGTGGTGTAATATTATAAAGTACAAAAAGCAGAAAACAAAGTGTAGTAGTGGTATATACTACTACAATATGTACTACTTCAATTTGTAAAACACTATTATAAGATACAGTAGGACCATATATTACTGTGTGATATATATTAAAATAAACAGTTGGCTAATGATAGTACAAAAATATAATATAATATAATATAATATAATATAATATAATATTTTCATGAAGTGTGCTATGGTATATAATAAGCAGTATACTATGTTATTTATGGGGAAATATGAATACAAACAATTGCAATAACTTATACATGCAATAAGTGAACTGGGAATCTGTACCACCTCTACTGTGTGCAGTGCTTGTTTATATTATTTTATTTAACTTATCTTTTTTTATTGCATTCTATTTTATACTTTACTTGCACCTTTTTGCCTCTATTTTACTTTATACCTGTATATATTATATCTTAGTGCTTATCCTGCTTTACTGTTGGTGTTGTATTGCTGCTGGTACCCAAATTTCCCTGAGGACTCTCCAAAGGGATTAATAAAGTATTTTCTATTCTATTCTTCTATTCTAAAATAGACAATTATTTCTGCTGGGATCAGGAGAGCTGGGAGAACTCGGTCTTTATGAAAAATACTGAACTTCTGAAAATGTATATGAATTAAGTTATGAAGAACTGGTTCCACAAGAGGGAAACATAGGATCATAGACAGCTGTCGATAAAGCCGGAACAGAAGAAGAAGAGGAAGACGACAAAAAGTTGTTGAAAATTGGAAATAGGTCCGCAGAATGAGGAACTATGGAATGAGAGCTTGTAATCAAACCGGACGGATTTTATAGACGGACTCAGGAAGCCTCTTTCACGGACAGCAGGGAGCAACAAAACTGAGGTGATTTTGTTCTGGTTTTAATATAAATTACTTATATAACAACAGTGTGGACTCAAATTTCTTATGTCGGTGTCAGTTTTAATTTGTAGCACAGAAACTATCAGAAATCTTCTGGATTCTGGTCAGAAACGACCCGGTGTTCTGTTTTTATGGTGCATTTAGGATGTTTGTTTACAGTTCAGCCGATAGAAACAAGCCCCACATCGGAGTGAACTACTACAGAACCAGAATAACATTTCAATGAGGTCTGATTATACTGAAGTCGGTTTTCTTGTTCCGAATATGGTTTTAAATCGACTGGGTCACCATGGTAACGTATGTTAAACAAAGTAGTTTTAGAGGCTGATGGGCTCCTGTTTAAATCTATTCCTGATATGATCACACTTTGGAAGTTAACTGCTCAGGAAGTTAATCTGCAGATGACTTTTACCTGAACTATCCTGAGGAAAACACAAGAAAATTAGTCATTACAGATCAATAAGTCAGCCATGTTTCATTTATTTTGGCATCACGTTACATGAGACTGTGCCTTATGTGGAAAATATACCAGTTTAATCTGTTTAAAGATACTCTATATATTTGTACTCTGGGGTGAATATTGTTTATTCCAGTTAATTTATATTAATTTAATTTAAGATCAGTGAAGGTTTAGAGGCAAAGAAATTATTTAGAGGTTAAAAAAAGAATAGCGAAAAAGATAATTGAACTTTTGAAATAGTTTTATGTTTAATTTCTTTAGATCTGTAAAATAAGCAGATTCTTGTTTAAACAGAAAACTACCCTTTAAAAAGTTCTTTAAAATGAGGCCTTTGGTCTAAATTGGTCATTTTAAGAGTCCCAGGCTAAGAGACCTAAAACCTGTTTGAGATACCCCACAGAATCTAGTTCTTAAGTCCCTCAGACCAGCCATTGTGGTGACAGGGATCTGAGTCCTGATCTCAACCCCAGCCCGTTCACCCAGAGGAGTCAGCTGGTGAACTTGATTTCATTATGTGCAGTAGATGCTGTTGTCTCAGACAGCTGAGTTCAAGTCTGTGTGAATAACTGAATTGTGATCTATCTTGTCATAGATGACGACTCTCCTGTCCACGATGATGTCGCATGGCTTCAAGAGCAGTAAGCAAGATTTCACTTTTGGTCCATGGAAAGTGACTGCTGCCAAAAACCACATCATGAAATCTAAAGACATCGAAAGGTGAGATGTTTGTAGGTTATGTAGTTACTAAATCAAATTACATAGATTAAAACCAGCCATAAGGAAGTTTGGTTCTATGTGGTGAGGTCTGTTGGAGTCTGTACGTCTCTTGTCTGTGAGACAGTTCAGATCACTGCAGATAGGATAACACCAGATGGAAACCAACTGTTTCATGTTTGCCTCTCCAGGTTAGGGGAGGAGATGAACATGCCTTCTCTCCCAGAGATGTTGTTTGGAGACAACATCCTGCGCATCCAACACACAGATGGTTACGGCATCGAATTCAACGCCATCGATGCTCTGAAGAGAGTCAACAACATGGAGGACACTGTCAAGGTGGCCTGTGCTCAGGAATGGCAGGAGAGCAGGTAAGACTAGCAAACAATGGCTATGTGTGTTTATTTTAGTTATGCTGTATTAATCCTTAAAGAGGTATTTTATTGTAACTGTCTGTATAAAATAAAATAAAAAATACAGTAATTTGTTATTAGAAACAGGAGTGACCTGCTGAAGAAGCCTCTGACTGAACGCGCTGTTGTTTCCTCATTATGTTGTGTAGAGCAGGGTTTCTTAATCCTGGTTCTTGGGGACCCCCACTCTGCATGTTTTAGAACTGATCATTAACAGGCCTGTTAAGAACTTGGTGGGCAGAAATATTAATCTGAATCAGGTGTGCTGGAGTTTGAGGCATCTAAGCATGCAGGGCATCGGTCCTGAGAAGTAGGATTGAGAAACACTGGTGTAGAGGGTGAGAAGAGTTGTCCATCATGTTCAGCAGCTTCTCTGGACAATCAGCTCCAGGATCAGTCCACCGAACAGAACCATAACTTCTGGATCAGTTTGTTCAGTTTCTTTAACCTGGTCTTGACTAGACCCCCTGTACATGGGGCAGTATGAGATACTACAGTACAAGATGTTTGCACACACTAAGAAGCAACAATCCTAACATGCAGTATGCCAAAATGATGGGAAGAAACTCAGCAAAAAGACCAAACACAGTTGAAACCCCAAGCAGCTACATGGGAATGTAAGTAGAGTGCTGGCCACTTGAGAACTTCTGGTAATTTCTCCACTTCAAGCACACCACACAGAGGTGTCATATGAAAGCAGAGACTCTGCTGATTACGAAGATGTCTGTCTCATCAGTGTGGGACAAAAACTCAGGGAGCTAGCAGCCAGAATCAGAACTCATGTCTTACTTTTACTGTTTTGTGGTCAAATGCTTTATTCCAGCTCTAAAATACTGCCAATGTGTTCTCCTGTGACTCTGCCTTTGTTTGAAATTAAGCATGAAGGTCCTGGTAGTGTCCATGGAGATGAAGGAGGTTTATTAGTGAAGTATTCACTCTTCCTATCAGCTGCTATTTTCAGATTCATTTCTATTTCGCTCCTTGTGGTATTTCTAAGGTGAATGTGGGGGCTATCCCTGGATTCTCCTGACTCTGACCAGTGATAGAGGTGTCCATCATCAACATCAGCCAGTGGCTTCCTGTTCCAAATTTACTTTTTATCTTCTCCTGTAGCACAATTCCTCATCAGACTTTACTTTACTCATTCCTAGGACTAATTTACTCATTTGTAGGACATCTTTACTAATTCCTAAGACACTTTTTTTTAATTCCTGGGAGTACTTTATTTATTCCTTCATGTGGACTCACCACCTGTGGGAGGGGCCATAGGGGCTGGATGTACTCTGAGATTCTTCCCTCATTCAGGTGTTCTTGGCTGGTCTGGGAACGGGTCAGGATCCCCTGCATGAGCTGGAAAATGTGGCCGAGGAGAGGGAAGTCTGGGCTTCCCTGCTGAGGCAGCTGCCCCTGTGACCCTACCCCAAATGATGGATGTATGGACTTTACTTATTCCTAGGAGTACCAAACTAATTCCAAGGACTATTTACTCATTCCTAGGACTACTTTTACGCATTCTTAGGACTGCTTTACTTATTCCTAGATAAACTGGGCTGCTATCCTCTGGTTTTCACTGAAAGTAATGTGGTTTTCTTTTAGGAGAACCATTTACTGCGTTCTAGGTGAATTTACTCTGACAGTAACACGAATCTTGGTTCTTTCTGTAGAGACAATGATTATACATACAACCCTTGTATTTGTGAAGATATACTTAATTTATTTTGGGTGTCATTTTAGACAGGAGGCAGAAAAAATAGGCCTCGTCAAGAAGAAGTTAAACTAATCTTTTCAAGACTTTAAAGAACTATTTTTGGAACTAAAACAAAACCTAACCACATATGTTAAGGTAATGTTATGTTTTGTTTGTTACTACAGTGTTTGGTCTCAATTTCTTATTATAGAGCTGATTCAGAACACTCCAAAGAAGTGGTGAGACCTTTTGACTGGACATACACCACTGACTACAGAGGGACTCTGATAGGAGAAGGTCTGCAGATAAAGGTGGGTCCTGTTGCTGAGGTGATGGCGCACCACCATCATCATCATCATCATCATCAGCATGTGATCTGACTCTATTTGACCTCCATGTTTTTACCTGGTGTGAAGGTGACAGAGACGGCGGAGCGTATTGACATAGAGAAGCTGAAAGCTCGTGAACACATCATGTTTTTTGATGAGGTGCTGCTGTTTGAAGATGAGCTACATGACCACGGCGTCTCCCAGATAAGCGTCAAAATTGTGAGTGTTATCTTTCTATAATGAAGGCGACCACCTCCAGCGAGGAAACATTGGGATGTCAATGTCAACAGAATGAGCTCAAGATATTTTATGTCTTGTTTCATGTGTAAGACATCAGCCTTACATTCATCTGTTTTTACATTTCAGGCTGTCACACTAAAAATGTTGGGCATATGGGTTCAGTTTAAGGTAAAATATGAGGTAGAGGAAATACTCATTTTTAATATGCAGGGGATTTTAATCATGAATTGGTACAAAAACTGTTTCCATGTGAGGTGTAATCTAGACCCTGTGATTTCTGATCCCTCAGACGATGCTTTATATGAACATTTCAGCACAAAAAGAACATTTAGTTTTACACAAGTTTCATTCTGCAACCTCTCACATCCATATCAGGAATCCTTACAAAGATTTACAGAAGAGTTTCTTGGAAGAAAACGTAAATGACAGATGTCTGATGAAAAAATCTATTATTTCACATCTGAGGACCCCAAGATCACTAGCATCCAGTTTGACCTTCAGCCTTGTCCCACACACACAGAGCAGAGGCTCCTCCTGATTCTCTGAATCTGATGATATTATACGCTGTAGATCAGAGGTCACTAACAAGCGGACCACGTTCTGAATCTGGACCTAGAACCCGTCTGACCGGGTGCTTTTATTTTACCTGGTACAACTTTTGCAGTCTTCACAGTAGTGGTCAGGAAACACGCGGACCAATTACACACGAGGTAAGCCATCCCACGTGATGCACTGAGCCAATCAGTGTGTGAGGCTCCCGGCGCGGCGGTAAACTGTAGCTAGATCAAACAAAGCAGGGATACAGACGACTGCGCTGGAGAAAGGCAGCAGAGTTGCTAAATCTGCCTTTTATCAGCGACTTTGGGTTTTTCTGTTAAGTCTCTTGCAAATATCGGCAGTTGCGGGTATTTGGGCGTATTTGTTTTTTCTGAGTGTAGTTGCTTATTTGGGCTTGTCCTGCTCCTGTTATGAAGCCCCATGATTCTCTCACAGCTGTCCACAATATCCACAATATACTATGTTAGAAGAGTCCACACTATAAGAGGGAGGATCTAGGTCACAATTTCTAATCACCATCAGAATGTCTGCCTGCATTATAATGAATTCAGACTTAAATACAAGTTTTCAATCCTTAACTCGTCTTCTTAGACGTACACGCGGAGAAATGTATGCTATCGCCCCCCGTGGTCACAGATTCTGATGGGTCACAGATCTTGGTGTAACACCACCATGCCCCTACCCACATGCACGTTCAACTTCACTTCACAGAGCAACAGTGACAATGACCGTGAATAAATAGGAGATGAATAAAATATAGATAACAAAGACTAGAAAAGAGAGTGTTTTGGAAGGCGCTTCATACAACCCCTCAAAAAATCTTCTTATCCGTGAGGCACAAATCTCTTTCTCTGTCATAACAACATGAGGAGGGAAAAGTTTTTATTTGTTGTAGGTCTTATCCCAGGTCTTTTAAAGGCAAGTGATATTTTGAATAAAGTTTTATAGTTCAATTTATTCAATGTTTTCATTGTACATACAGACTGTTAGTTATACATATAACAAATATATATATATATATATATATATATATATATAGTCATTATGATTTCCCGAACCTTGGCCCAAGAAGTTTTTCTCTTAACTGGACCTCTTTAAATTTTAGTTGAATCAATATCGCTGCTGTAGATGGTGGGGTTTTGAAAATCTTCACAATTTTATGTAGAGGAAAATTTTCTACCTTTTTAGTACAAGTTTTACTCAGATTAGTGAGCCTCTGTCCATCTTGATTCTGGCTCTCTTAAATGCTCCTTTTATACCATATAGTCATATTACTGACTTGTTGCTAGTTAACCTAATTAGTTGTCAAATTTTCTTCCAGTCGTTTTTGATTTGTACCAATTACTTTTCCAATCTTTTCATGCCTCTATTCCAAATTTTTACAGACATGTTGCTGCTATCAGATTTAAAATTGTATCACTCTGTATGACAACACCACGTTAATAACATCTGTTCTCTGTTCATAGAGGGTGATGCCTACCAGCTTCTTCTTGTTGATGCGCTTCTTCTTACGTGTGGATGGAGTGTTGATAAGAATAAACGACACTCGACTGTATCACGAGGCAAGTGGACTTTTTGCAGAAGAAGAACATCCTCCCTGATGGCAGTGATAATAATAACTCTGCTTTTGTTTCCAGGCTGGAAAGGATTACTTGCTCCGAGAGTTCAGCACAAGGGAAAGCAAAATAACAGAACTGAAGGTGAGCTGGAAAACATGTAGTGGAACAGAGCAGTCTGAAGAACATCCAACAGTCTCTTGACTAGAAAACATGATTTAAATTAAAAACAAACATTTAACCCTTAAAACTCTTCTAGATCTCTGGCGCCCCTGAGCGCCATTGTTTATATTGTCAGCAGTTTCCGGTAATGTGTAACACTGTGGGGTAAATTGTGATGGACTCTGTAGGTGATAGACGGAAGTTTTCCAGGCTTTTATATCTTGTCCAGGAGGTTTACGATCCAACTGCAAAAAATTGTGTTTATTCATAGGCTCTATGGTAAAATACATAATTCATCTTAAAAAAGTGTTGTTGCTAGGAGACCTCTAATTTGATTGGAAATTATGATAAACCACTTCCTGTCAAACTTTCCACCAATCAGAGAGCTTATATTGACAGTAATGTCCAATCAGGAGCAGCCAAAGATCAACAAGCGAGCAGAAAGTTGTTTGTTAGAAAGAAGAAAAATGATGATACTCTATGGCTGGAATCAAGCCAAGATGATGTTTTTGATGCACAATGGCCCTGAAAAGCAGCTCAGTTGAAGTTGGTTTTGTGAGGATAGCAGGTAAATAGTAGCATAAATAATTGTAAATGAGGAAAAAGTGTAAATATGTAAATAATTTCTGTTGTGTGTTTGTTTCATTGGCAATAATTTTTCCTCCTGAAATTGAACATTATCATGGAAATCTTGCAGAGTTAAGAGTAAATGACGAGAGATGATGTGAGTGGTGCTGGTGAATGATTGAAGGTTCCATGTGGTTCTCCCGTCCAGAGCGTTCCTGCAGCCGTGTACACTGATCCCAATGAGATCGCACAGCATCTAACCCTGAAGCTGACACAGTGTGAGAAGCTGGAACTTCCTGCGATGCCGCCTCAGACAGTTCCTGGTGAAGTCATTCAATGACCACAACACCATCAGCTCCACCATCACGCTACACGGTGACATCAGGAGAAGTAGTCTTACATCACTAACCAGTAATTCATACATCTTTTCAAAGAAATTTCTACCAAACAGTTTTCCATGTTTCTGTTTGAGGGCGGCAGCATGACTTCAGCGACAGGACACCCACCCGTCCTCCCCCATGTTTCTGTTGTATGTTGAATGAGTCTCTTATAAGGTACACACATTACCTTTTTATGAAGTCCACCTCGTCTAAAACAAGTTGTAAATGTGACACTCGGTGAAACGTGTGTGAACATCAACCATGTTGCTAAATAAAATGTGTTTGTGTAAAGATGCGTGAGCTAAATTATTCCTTTCTTCAGTTTGTATATCATCCCGGGATTCATTTTCTTTACAGTCTCATTTATCTTGATAGATATTTATAAAGCATCCTGTACCTTTTGTAAATGGACATTCATATTTTTAACAAACATATCTGAAACAGGCAGATCATCCAAAACATTAAGACCACCAACAGAAAACTGCCATTTTCTGCTGGATAGCTGTTGTATCTCAGAGCACCTTGACAAAAAAATGTATGATCACACTCATACCCATGACAAATAAAATCCAGGGCATTAGAATTAGATTTAATTGAACTGTGTCCATGTGTTGAGATGACTTTGTTGTGAATTAATGTTGTATAAATGAAGCTGAATTGAATCTGACCTGATCAGTAAAGTTATTAATAATAACAGATTTTTTCTTGTGTCCGACCAAAATTAGCTGTTATAGAGATGGGTATGTCAGTACGACACTTTCTGTCAGTTAAAATATGAGATTAAATACTTGATACTGATGCAAAATTTGTTTTGAGTTTTAGATGTTACATATAAAAAACCAGCCATAGTGTATTCCTTTCTTCTATGTCACATGAATATTGTAGCCTATCAAATACCAAATTATGATATTGTTAGTGAAAATGATAGCTGGAACTGGATAGCATTATGTTCTTTCTGTGAAAGAAATTTTTATTAAATTTATATAAATCTGAAGTCTAATTATTTTTTTATTAGTATTTAAAAATGTATTTTTATCTTATTCACTCTGATATATTTTATTATATTTGTAGCACTTTTGTGTATTAATGTGCATTAGTTTTATTCATAGTTCATGTTCACCTTGCAATAAAGAATTTAATACCTAGGCTACTGTACAATCATGTGATTTTCCCGTGTAGATGAAGAGATTCTATAAAACTAATTTAAAACATGTTAATCTTGCCCATCTTACACTATTATAATATAATACAATACAATACAATACAATATAATATAATGTATTTTTAATAGTTTTTCATTCAATCACATCAGGATCTTTGTTGAACATGATTTCTTTCAGTAGTAGCCTTAATTTTTCATTAAACTGAACTTAATTTGGAACTTCGATGAAAATGGGACATGGGATTTCGAATCTTCTTTTTGTCATTGAACGCAGCAGCACGATGGCCAATCAGCTTTCTCTGTTTAAGAAACCTGACCAATCAGAGGCCTCGTGTCAAACTGAGCAGGATTATTCAACATGGAGATAACAGTTGAAAAGCTGGAAGCGATGGTAAGAAGAGCGGGTTGTTTTCTATCTAATGGATTTTTACTAATTTCGGACTTAAAACATCACAGAGAGACTCAGGAGCTTATTAATTATCACTGCTTCTACTCTCGGGGGTTTCAGTTGTGCTTATAAGGAGCGGAAACTTGGTGTGTGTTTCCTGATCAATGAGCATAGACAGTTAAGGGTCACGATGTGGTTTTGTCGTGTTGTGTTTTAAGGATTCATTGCAGCAGTTAACGAGGAAAACATTTCGCACTTTATTCAGCTTAACAAAATGAAAGGAACACACGTCGTTCCAACCCCATTCATTTCCTCTCCAACCCCTTTCACCTTAAAAGCAGGTTGAACTAAACAGATTAACACCACATCTCCCTCTGGAGGTCTATGAGCCATTGGACTAGGTGCTGCTGCGGCTCCAACTGGCTGTAAAGGCATGTTTACTGTCTCTGTGTGGGAAGTAGATTCAGGCAGGGGAACAAGATGCCGTTCAGAACTTTGTGGTCTGAACACGTCCTGAATGTCAAACTCATCAGAGGGTTGGGCCGAGGATCTGAACACCTGCTCTGTGTTAACAGGTGAACCTGTTTACCTGTCTGCTCTCTCCTCTGGAGATGGA
The DNA here is from genome assembly GCF_017639745.1 of Melanotaenia boesemani. Taxonomy (NCBI): domain Eukaryota; kingdom Metazoa; phylum Chordata; class Actinopteri; order Atheriniformes; family Melanotaeniidae; genus Melanotaenia; species Melanotaenia boesemani. The sequence goes on along the minus strand of NC_055696.1, from coordinate 29,259,641 downwards.
GATAAAACGTGGAGGAAGAAGAAGCAGGTCAGAAGCAGAGCCATTGATCCACAGAGGCTGCTCCACACATTTACTTCATACCGCCCATCACACCAAAGGCTGAGCTAGAATTTTATAGATGGGGGTGTGAGGAGGCTGTTTTCATTGGCCCTCTTGGTTCTTGCTGTTTGTAATCATCATCCAGTGTGCTGTCAGATCTCCAGACAGCATGATCAACCCTTAGCTGGTTCTCAGCTGTGGGTTTTTAACTGTCTTCTGCATTTTTAAGGCTCTGACATTGATTTGACCAATTTTGTCCGACTGCTTAACTTAAAAAAGAAGTGTCATATTTTAGTGCTGTAGCTCAGGTAATGTATAAAGTCCTCGCTTCAGAAGCAGTAGTTTCACTTGTTGGCAGAAGGAAGTGTGTTGTTTTTTACTGGTTTTACCTGTCTTAACAGTTCCTGAAGTCCGAGGCTGACCTGGACTACATCGAGAGGAGGCTGAAGCTGGAATTCATCAACAGCGCTGCAGAGAACGGATCTTCTTCTGAGGTGATCAGTTATCTGACACCACGGCTCAGATTATAACTTTCGATTTCTGCTTCCTGGACTGTGGGCTGCAGCTTTCCTTCAGACTGCTCATGCTGCCAAAATACTCGCCCATAATGTACTTCTGTCAAAGATGGACTGGACCCCTGACTGACTGGATCCCAGACTATTTGGGTATCTTTTAGTGTTTTGACACAATCACGATTTATGTAATTTCAGGAGTTCCCCTTCTGGATGATATCAAATTTGCTCATCAAAGTTATTCAGAAAATTTCTTAGACAAACTTATTACCCACATTTTCTCCTCTACGTACATGAATTATACATAAAATGTAGACATTTTTCTCCTATTTGGACCCATCGGTGCTATAGGTCTTACAGATCACCTGCAGAGAACATCCACATCTGGCTCCATGAACTTCCATTCAGTTTTGGGTTTTTCCTCCTCAAGTCAGGAATAGAAGGGTTTTAGACCTGCCATAAAAACTACACAGATTACAGTAAAATCATAAAGAGTACATCTGTGTTTAACAGACCCTCCTGTCACTCATAATTCAGGAATTCGTACAAAATAACTTCTTGTTGTGAAACAGTGACTCTCTGTTTGAGGGGTCCACGAGTCTCAAATCAACTGAAATCCGAGCCTTTGTCACCTTCTGAGCGTCTCTGAGGGGAGAGAGAAGACATCGTCATCAATGCAACGTTAAAAATCATGCTCAGAAGACTCCATCATCATAGCAACATTAACAATCAGACTCAGTTCTGTGTGTCTTATTGGAATCACACACACTTCCCATATACAATCGCATGTAGTGTTACAGAGCACCCAACTCCTGAAGCTGGACATGGGAACGTACAACAGGCTGATCATGGATGTTTCCCTGCAGGAGAACGTGGCAGTGATGCTGGAAAACCTGAAGGCAATCAAGTCCAAACACTCGATGCTGTGTTCTGAGGCGAGGGCGATTCAAGCTGCACAGAAGGAGTCCATGGAGTCCATCAGGCACAACGTCAGGAGCGTCATGGAGCTGATCAGAGTCTGCCATCAGACTTCTGATATAGAGGTAGCAATTTTTTTTATTTCCCACCTCATGAACACACTCAGCTGAGTGACAATCAAAAATGATGTTTGTTTTTTTCCTGCAGGATATATAAAATTTTCACATTTTTACTGTTATAATATTGATGATGGGATGAGCAGGAAGGTCTGATCCCAGTTCTTCTATTCAAAACTGAAATGCGTTTGTTTGCGACCGTGGTGAAAGTCACTCATAGAAAAAACATAGCAGCTCAGGAAAAAAATGGATTGATTTGTCTGTAAAGGGTCCTGAGATGAAATCAGTTCTATTCTACGGTCATTTAGTAAACTTTTAGCAGAACCTTTTCTCCAAAGCGACTTAAAGGTGGTTAGGCTGTAGCGTTGAGGGTCTTGCCTAAGGACCCAACTGGAAGGTGTTAATATTTTTCCCCGCATGGGAGCGGATACCCAGCCCACTGAGCTATCCAGGCAGAAAAAATTTAGCTCATTTAAAATAAATAAATAAATAAAAAGCCCCAATCTCTGTTTTCCAGCTCTGTAAACTGTCGGCTTTGTCCTGATCTTTTCCAGGTTGTTTCCCTGACGGAGTTGGAGCAGGAGTCTGCAGCGCTGCTGGGTTCAGAGGTAAAACGCTGTCATTCCTCCAGAGCATCTGTCAGCTTTTTTCCAGCTATAACCAGTTCAGCTTCAGGTTACTGGAGGTAGATTTAACATACAGCCAGACAGGTGATTAACATTAGGACACACAACACAGATAAAACCTAAAACAGCAATCTACTAAAACATGTTAAAATTTTTATTCATGTGCTCCAGATACTCAAATCAGGACATGTAGGAGAGAAAAGATCAACCAGTGCACATTTAAAATGAATAACCTCTTGAATTAAACCAAAATGAGAGCATATTCAGGAGGACTGTAATTAATAAATGAATCTCAGTGAGCAGAATGTAGCCACGTGTTGAGTTCAGTGATAGCAGCAGTAAAATAAAACAAACTAAAAACACATCTACTTAGCTGGACGTGAGACTCCTGAGGGCCACGTCTGTTCTCATTTTCAGTTCAGGATAAAGAACGAAGGTGAGATGATGCACCCTGGTGGTGAACTTGTGGTAGTGCATCTTATGTCAGGATATGTTCAGCCTCACTTGGATACTGTTAGACACAAACCTGTTGATGGTAGCGTCCTCTATTCCTGTGTGAGGCCTGTATGCAGACTGTAGGACATCTAATGTATTTATCCAGCCTCAGTATCTTAGACCTGACCAGTTTCTTCAACATTTTTATTCAACTGAAAGTCAGGACATTTAGTCTAAAGCTGGATTTAGGGATTTTAGGGACAAAAAAGGTCAGACATGTTGATTTTACAGTGAAACACACACTAGATTGTTTTATACTTGATTTAAAAGATCACATTATTATCAGGGCTTTGGGGTTTTTGTTTACTTTAGAATAAAATGTCTAACCACCTTCCTTCAGATGAATGCTGATCTACTGATCCTTTATTTTTTTATTCCTGAATTTAATTCGGTGACTGTGATGAAACCTAAAATGTTGGTGCTGCAGATGTTGAAGTTTTCAAATTCACCCAGACAGAGTGAAGATTGAAGTCTGTTGTTTCCTCACTGTGTTGCATAGAGGATGTGAAGAATTGCCCACCATGTCCAGCTTATGCAGCGTTCTTCTACGAACAATCAGATCCAGATCAGTCCCCCAGAACAGAACCAGAACTGCTGGATCAGTTTATTCAGTCTCTTTTAGTGTCTGGTTCAGACAGATGCTGCAAAGCAGATTGAACCCTTCACAACAAACTGATATGAAACAGACAATGAAAGATCTCAGCTTCCCCCACAAGTAGAGTCTGCTCTGTGCTTCCTTCTATCTAAACGCTTATGTGTTGCATTTCCAGTCCAGTCTGTTATCCCGCTGGATTCCAAAGTACTTCTCTCAGGATGTAAGCAGTGCTTTGTTTACTTCTGTTCCTCCTGAAGCCAGCGGCAGGTAGATGATGGCGTCTTCAACCCTAAGAACATGATGAGAACTAAACTGTAATGCATGCTGGAAGTTGTACTCTTGTTTATTTAGAGTCTCTGCAGGACTTTGATGTGAGGTGTTAGGGCGGCTGGTCTGTAGTCATTTGGTTGGCATTTTTTTAGGTAGTGGAACAAGACTGGATGTTTTCTACAGCACAGGAACTCTTATGACTTGGACTGGGGTTAAAATTGGTATTCACCGATCCACTTTTTTCACTGCTGATACAGATATCTGAGATTTAGTATCAGCTGATTCCAATACAGAAAAACAGCTGAATTACCAAACAAATGGTGTCTCGTTGTGTGGAAAGGACGGAGATCTTTCTTTTGTGCATGGCAACATCAGACTTGACTTTAAAATTTCCTTCTAGTTTTTAAAAACAAATATAAATGTACTGAATTACTTATTTATCTAACAACTATACTTGGTTGTATAGAGGAAGTTAAGGCTTGGATGTCTTTTAATTTTCTTCATTTTAATGACAGAAAGACTGAGGTGTTGCTGTTTGGGCCCAGTGATGCATATAAGGGACCAGCTGACCTGGGGTTGTTGACAGATTATTTGAAGCCGACAGCCTTCCTCGGGGTGCGCTTGGCTGGTAATCTTAGACTTGAGTCACAAGTAAGCTCGATGGTCAAGTCTAGTTTCTTTTAGCTAAGACAACTGTCAAAGGTGAAACGATTTCTTTCTCAGTATCATCTTCAGATTTTAATCCATGCTTTTATTTCTAATCGCTTGGACTGCTGTAACACTCTATGCTGGGCTCAGGCAGACCTCCCTTGATCGGCTGCAGCTGGTCCAGAATGCAGCGGCTCGATTTTTAACTGGTACTAAAAACGAGAGCATATTTCTCCGGTCTTGCCCTCCCTGCATTGGCTGCCCGTTCGTTTTAGAGTTCATTTTAAAATTCTTTTATTTGTTTTTAAGTGCCTTCACAGTCTTGCCCCACAACATCTGTCAGGCCTCTTACAGCCCTACACACCGTCACGCTCTCTCAGATCGGCAGACAGGTCACTTTTAAATGTCGCCCCAACCAGGAGGAAACTTAGGGGTGACCGAGCCTTTTCTGTAGTTGGGCTGAAGCTGTGGAACCAGTTGCCTCCTCACATTAAAGATGCCTCTTCACTGTTTTTAAACCACTGCTTAAAACTCATTTTTTCTCTTTGGCTTTTAACACTGGTTGAGATGTTGGTTTTGACTAAATATTTTGACTGTTTATGGGTATACATATTTACTGTTTACTGTTTTACACCGTTTACTGTTTTTATATTCTCTTTTTATGTTTTTATTGTTTTTATTTGGTGTGAAGCACTTTGGTCAACCGTGTTGTTTTGAAAGTGCTATATAAATACAGTGGAGTTGGAGAACTGTGCACCAGTACGGCAATCTTAAATAAACTTTAGCAGCCTTGTCAGAGACTGAGGCCAAGGATGAAGAGAGCACAGGAGTTTTTTTTTTTTAAAGAAAAATTCTTTTGAAATTTAATTTGACCAAAAACAACAAAAATACAAATTCCACATAAGGAACTAAAAACTAACTGACCTGATAAACCGACACACAAGGGAAGCTATACACTGGCTGATCAGACCATTTTGATTTGATCTGGCATGGTGCTCGGATACTTTAAGCCCTAAAATTAGAAATTTACTAGCTTGGTAAAAAACAAAACATCAGATAGTCCCAACTTGTCGAGCTTTTCACACACACACACCACTCAGTGTCGGTGACCGGCTCAAGCAGATTTCTGCAGCTTCTCAGAACGTTCGCTGCACAGGTTTTGCTCGTTGAATGTGTTGGCTGAGGTAGCGTGGAAAAGTTCCAGATGGCTGATTCTGTAGCTCGATCCACTTTGAAAACAAACGTGAGCCTTCGTGTGGCGCGTTGTTAGCACATGACGCCACGCAAAGCACACAGCATAGAATAAATAGATCTGTGCCTATGGATCAGGCCCAATAATTGTCACCAATACCCAATCTAGAAGTTTCTTCAGTATTGGTATTGTTGTAGGAAAGTTACCAAGAGTCTGGAATGAATAATAGTATAAAAAAGTTTATTACAGGAAAAGTATTAAATACAGAATTACTTGCAAGTAATGAGAGTGGTCGTCCTGACTCACGTGAAGTCAGGAGAGACTCTGCGGAGGCAAGAGGACAAACAATAGTTCTACATTTCTGTAGAAAGAATCCTCCTTCCTGAAGACCTTGGGTGGACACACAACTCCAAGAGCTGGCGTCAAAACAACCTCACGTAGTTGTGTCTCCACCAGAACCAGTCTGACTAAGGGTCTGAGGAAGGACCAGATAAAGGCCATCTTACCTTCTTAGTGAACTTTTAATAGAGCGTGTACATGAAGAGAATAAACCTTATAGGTGAATTAAAGCATGATAAGTAAAAATGTAAAATTGTAATATAGTAACAATCAGTATAAATACAATTTATAAATGAATATAGCAAAGGAAGTAATTATAGTTGTGTCTATAATATTAGATATAGAGCATAATAAGTAAAATTTCTTCCACAGTACCAATACCAATATGGGATTGTTACATCCCTCATTAAAAAGGTGCTGAAGAATCCAACATGGTTGTTCTGAGTCGGTTTTCAGAACCCTGGAGCTGACATCATCTGGACCTGCGGCCTTGTTCTAGTTCAGTTTTTCCAGTTGCTTCTTCACCTGACTGCAGGAGACAGAGAGGCTAGAGGTGGAGGCAGAGGACATCTCAGTATGTTCTGATGTGGAGGGAGATGAGGCTGTTAAGGTCCATGACTGAGCTGCAGGGTCAGAGTGGAGGTGTGACATGAAAGCCATGGGCTCATGGGGGGGGGTGAACTGAACCTATTGAAGAACATGTTCAGCTCATTAGCTCAGTCCAGACCTCTGTTAGTCTAACTTTGATCTTTTTCTGTAGTCCTCCTTGCATTTCTTAATCTTTGGTTTGAGTTTTTGTGTTGTCTTCAATAACTCCGTGTCTCCCTCCCTGAAGGTTTTCTTTTTGATGTTTAGCAGCTTTTTCAGGTCTCTGGTGATCTGGGGTTTGTTAATGGGGAAGCGACTCACTGTTCGCGATAGTTTGGGACGATACTGTTCACACTGAAGTTGATCACACACTCAGTTGTGACATTTATTTCACTTTCCATGTGCTTCACATGGAGATGCTGAATGATGGGCTTGTAGGTGAAGATGAGAAGAAGCAGGTTTTGGTCTAATCTTCCTACAGGAGGCAGAGCAGAGGAGCTGGATACATTTTTAACATGTGCATAAAATAAGTGCAGCATCTTATTTTCTCTTGTGGAGCAGCTGACAAACTTGTATTTCTGGTTCTGAAAAACTTGTTTCATTAAACTGTCAACACATCGTGTTACGGAAGCGTAGAGCTGTCACCCAAATAAAAAATCTGGGACCTTATCGCGTTATTACGTGATAGTTTTATTGTGGTTGTTTGGGGAAACTGTGCGTGCTACATCCAGAGATTTGCCCAATTTACCAAATGAGATTAAGTTTTTCTTCATTGGAGAGGTTTGGTGAAGTTTGGAGGACACTGTGATATTGTTGGCGTTGCACCCTTAAAGCAGACAGGACCACATCAACTTAATTCTCCCAGTCCCAGCGGTGCATATAGCCTTTATAATTTCATTTTTATTTTCAGAAGACAGCCATAGGCGTAATCTCTGGTACATGTTTTTAAAGCGTAACTCCACCTACTGCCGAACTTGAAAAAGGCAGGTGACGTACCGTGTTGCTCGTAACTGTCCCACATTTCTGTGTGTACAACAATAAACCAGAGCAGAACAATTGTTTTCATGTTTCTGCTTGACGAGATTATTTTACATAAAAATGTATTTGGTGCCAATATAGGTTGCAACAAAATCTGTATACAGTACAGGCTACCTTCATTCATGTTCTTACAATAAACTTATGGCCTTCTAACGTGATAAGGTCCTAATTTTCTTTTTATTTGGGTGACAGCTCCACTCTTCTGTAGCTTGTGTTGTGGAATAGTTCAGTCTGTATTTATTCCTCCAAATCCTGATATTTAAATAAAGTCAGCTCATCTCATGAAAAGCCATATTGGAGCTGACGGAGATGTGTTAATGGGTCTGATGTCCAGTCTTTTTCACTTCCTGGTAGGGTGTACCAGGGAGGAATGGTGAAAAGTGGTCTGATTGAAGAGACTCCGCTCTGTATGCAGGCTTCATCTTTAAATGCACATGGTGAAGTTTTTCCTCTGGTGCCACATGTCACACACTGCACAAACTCATCAAATACAGTCTGTTTATTTTATTTATAATATAAAAGGACACTGTCTGGATGTGCCAGGAGTAGAAGAAAGCGTAGCCAAGTTTTTTCTTTTTTCTTAAGGAGGGTAAGCCTGCAGTCAGAAAACAGCTGATACTTGGATCCCACCAGCTGTGTAGGTTGGTGACATAATGCCACTGGTTAAACATTTTATTTTTAGTGTACTAATAAAAACTGAATGGTAGAATACTGTGTGATTTTAGTTTGAAGGTCCTACATGTCCTCTTGGATCATGCAGGGTGAAGCTCCATAAACAAACATTGATGATCTTTGAGACTTTCAGTCTGTCTCACATCACTGCACAGCGGTGAGTTTCTGAGCCTCTTCATCTTCATCGCCTGCTCCCAGATTAACTTCATCCTCACACCCCGACCTGGAAAAGCAAAAACACTTTGCTTACAGTCAACTTATCTCTGCTGTGGTCTTTTAATCTTTCAGAGGTCTCCTGAGACAGCAGCTCCTGATGAACAGCAACCAGAAAGTGAGTTTTTTCACCTTCCAGTTTTTACCTTTGAATGTGTGTCTGGTCCATCAGTACATTTCAGCATATGAAGTCTGATCAGATTCTTCAGTTTCTGTCCTTTAAGTCACAGAGTTAATCTGAGCCTGATGAGTTTCCCTCACACAGAAAGAGCTGAGGATGAAGAGCTGAGTGCTGCCATGTTGGAAACGGTTCCTCTCAGCATGCGGTCCAACGTGAAACTGGCTGACTTGAAAGCCTTCTACCAGCAGCTGCAGCAGCATCTGAGCAGCAGCAGCAGGTTGGTGCGAAGCTTCATGGGGAAGTGGTTACAGAGGTGGGACTTGGGTCTGGAGGACCTGGCCTAAAGTCTCTGGGCTAGCAACTGTGGGGAACCACTGTGGGCCCCTGAACAAGGCCCTTAACCCCCAGCTGCTCCCTGGGAACCGAAATCTGGCCTGGCAGCTTACTGTTCCTTGTGTAACTAGGATGGGTTAAATGCAGAGAAGGGATTTCCCATCTGGGATTATTAAAGTATAATAACAGTTAAAAAAAAAAGCTGCAGTGAAGCAGACGGACGAGGATGAACTGAGAAAGAAAATAATCTGTCTTGTGATAAACCTGGAAACGAAGTCTCTGACAGCTAATGGATCATCATTTTGCTCATGCTGATTTCATCTCGTTTTTCTCTCTGTCGCCTGCAGCAAGTCGCTCAGCCTGCAGAAGATGAAGCAGTTGAAGATGAACGTTAGCGATGCCAAGTTGAAGGTCCTGCAGCACCTCAGACTGGTGGAGCTGGACGGGAGAGGCCACGTCTGCCTGGTGGTTTGAAGACGATTTAACTGAAGAAGATTGTCAGATGATGAAGATGGAAGAACTTTTTTCATCCTTCTGTCCTGCTTTAATTTAGCCTCCAGAGTTCTTCTGGTCATTGATGAAACTGCAGCCTCACCGAGTACAAAGTCCCACCGCTCCACCTTGAGATGTCAGCAGGCGACTCCAGTTTCAGATCAGCTGTAACTCCAGAGTATTGAAACGTCTTTTCTTTCTGTAAACTATTGTAATAATAAATATTTTTTTCTAAAATATCTGGAACTAAATCAGAGTAAGTTAACCCTTTTGTTTTTTCTGCCTTCTGAAATGACATACCCAAAATAAAATAAGTATATCTTCACAACAACTTCAGAAAGCTGGGGCATTTGTTTAATATAGATTTATACAGAAGTGTCAAAATCAAGATATGTGTTACTGGGTCAGAGTAAATTCACCTGGAACACAGTAAAAAATGTAAATGGAGATCTCCTCCTAAAAGAAAACCACATTACTTTCAGTGAGAACCAGATGATAGCCTAATTCAGCTAGGAATGAGGAAAGTGACGTCTGATGAGGAACTGTTATAGTAGAAGGTAAAAAGTGAACCTGAGCAGTTTTCCACGTGTTACGCAGGTAAATATCTCAGGAATCCATCGGCAGATGTTGATGATAGACAACTCTATCACTGGTCAGAGTCAAGAGAATCCAGGGATAGCCGCCATATTCACCTTGAGGCTCCAGAAAGAAGTGGAGACCAAGATGGCCTATGATAGGAAGAGTGAATCCTTCACTATAAACCTCCATCTCCATGAAAACTAGCAGGACCTTCATGTTCAATTTCAGTCATAGGAGAACACAGTGTTTATTTGGAGCTGGAATAAAACTTTACTACAAATCAGGAAAAGCCATGAAATACTCAGTATGTTACATAAAACTAAGATTTTGTTCCATCCACCAACATTTTAACCAACAAGCTGCAGTTTTAATTAAGTTAAATATTCAGTCAACTTCCACACTGACTCAGGCAGCAGTTTTCTTCCACAAAGCTTCTCTCTGCAATACGAACCGCTCACTCGGTTGCCATGGTGAATCCAGGTGCTCTACTGATGGTGGCTTTTTGTTGTGGTTCCCAACTACTCCAAGTTGATTAAACCAACTCACAGCAGCTGTCCAGGAACCGAAAACTCAAAGTTGCTCATATTTTTTTATCTGGTCGAGATCTTACACGTGAAGATAAAAAAAGAAAAGAAAAAAGTTTTCATCGTACTTTGGTGTGCTCCGAAAATGTAATCACAGTACAACACTCACACAACTATGCTGTCCCGCAACTCATCTACAATCTAGTCCTCCGAACCCGACAAACGTCGAAACGTAGAAGAAGAACTATAGCAACAACCGGCAAAATAAAAAAAAAAAAAACGAAGAAGAAACATAGCAACAACCGGAAAACACAACACACAGTGGAAGAGGATATATAGGACGAGGGAATGATGGTGGTCTTGGGACTATTGTTAACAGAAAAAGCCAGAACTGAAAAAATAACAGACGAGACGGCGTGACTTTACTTCCTTGTTCCCCAGCCAGCTCGCTCTCTGATTGGCTACATTCACTACCACGTCACCATCCACGCAGCCAGATTACACGAGTTGCCGGCGTTCCTCAGAAATCGGCTCTGAAATATTGAACATGTTCAATATTCCCAATTGTCGGCTACGACCCGTTTCGGAGCGGATTATCAGGACAAATCGGGGCGTAACACACCACAGACCAAATGATGATTGGACCAGGAAATCTCACGATGTTCAGGCGTTTGCTGTCCGAGGTCGGGAAAAATCGGGACAAAAACAGCCCAAAAATCGTTATGTGTTCTGTTTATGTCACATTAACGGAGCCATGGCAGGAGGTACAAATCCCTTCCACAAGTATGGAATATATCTGCAAGTCCGAAGTACAAGTGAGATGTTCAAGTAGGGGGAGGCAGGAATGTAACTTGCTGAATTTTAGAGCCACAGTTGTCAAACTTTTATATAAAATACCCACATTTGTTTACTACAAATGGCAGCAGGTCAAAACTCTGCAAGAATATCACCAATTGTGAGTCAATGTAATGTCAAATACATGGTGGTCCATTGTAAAGAGAGTCATATGAACCATATAAACTGGTTTAAATGAACACAGTTATTATAAACTGGGCTAATGTGGATCATAAAATGCATTTGTTTCAACTGGATTATAACTGGACAATAATGTGCTGGACTGTGTGTAAAAGTGTTTTTCAAAGTGAATTAGTGCTGTGTAGACAAAACTAAGTTAAATTGAACTGAATTATTTTATTGGCAATAAATCACTTCATGAAAGACAATTGATTTAATACAATGTTAGAATGGTTTTCTACATACATATATTTATATACTGTAATAAAAATAGAAATAAAACTGGGTTCCTGCGTCATCTGTGTTATTGTGAAAAACATAATCACTTAACATAAATCAGATTTTAAGGCATAAATATTTTTTATCAGAGAGTCAGATACATTTAAAGATTTAGTATTTAGATAATAGATACCATTTCATTCAGTATAATTAATTTTCTATCTCAGGGCCCCGATCAGCAGGTTGGATCATGGTTAACTGTGACGGCCCTGCAGGATACGATGGGGTTATGCGTTCTTGGCGCTGACCATAACGATGGGGATCCTCCTTTTCTTTATCTCTCTCGACATCTGACACCAGGTGCAGGATGTACAGAAGGTGGCACACACACAGTCCATACACATGGTTCCCTGCAGAGGAAATGCAGACCTGTTAGCTTAACACATGGGAAAACTGTTTTTAACAAACATTTTTTTTCTTAATTCCAATGTCTGTTACAGAAGGATAGATCTGGAAAGGTTACTCGGATAATAATATGAAATACTGGATTTTTAAGTTCCAGATACCTGGGATTAAATGTTTGGTGATTTTGTAGATCTATTGTGATCTAGAAGTTGTAATGCAACTTATATTGTACTTGTACTTATTTGAACTAAAACAAAAGTGAAAATGTGGCGGTTATCATTATTATTATTATTATTATTTATAGGTTGTTATGCTGTTATGCTGTTATTTACTGGTCTGGCACACTGGTGATCAGATTGTGCTGAATGTGGAACCTTTACTAAAATGAGTTCAACACCCCTGGCTTCTGGGTACACAAAGGAGCTGCTATCCCAAAAATGATCTACTAGGGGGCAGAAGACAAATACCAGATTGTTTAGAACAGGGTCATGAGCAAAGTTTTTACCATAAAGTGATTAAACAGGTCTCAGAAATGGTATGTATCAGATATGGTAGCCTACACACAAAGTTAAAAGGTTAACACAAACTAATCTGTAAATGTCTTTTACTCTGATTCCGTAGCGTTCTCGCATGGAGACCCTCATGGCCAAGGTAATAGGTGGGATAAAACCGGCAAAGATTTCCAGCAGGGGGAGACAGAGAGGTTGTCCATACTCGCTGGAGGTCTTACAGGCAAAGCAGGGGCAGCACCAAAAAGCAAAACAGCCTTCAGCAAAACCAGAAAAGGAAAGGTAAATGGTAATCATCAAGATTAAAAAAAAGAAAGAAAAAAAAAACATATTTTAAAAATATCTTGTTCCAAGAAACAAATATACGAGAATAAGTTTTTTCTTTACTAAAAATCCTCTTCAGATGATTATCAGGTTAAAGGTCAAATTTAGGTCAAAGAATCTGAATCCTTTACAAAGTCAAACATATCTTTCTCTGAAAAAAAAGTATATCCTGTCTTCATCAATTTGGGTTTACAAGTTTACTCTTCTTTCTAAATATATATGATGAATAAAATCATGAATCTGTGCAGCTTCCAGCAGCTGGAAACGGAGTGGATATTACATGGCTGAAACACTTACAGCTGGGCAGATCATCAAGGCAGTCAAACGGCCCAGTTCCCCAATCATCAGAGTCCTGGGACACCATTACAGGCTGAGGCTGCGTGATCACCATGGTATTCGACATGTTGGAGTCTAAAGGAGGAGGGACATGATCAGGAACAACACCAACACATATCCAAAGCACATAATCATTTAAAAGAACAGAATGATTAAAGGTTTTTTTTCTCCAGGAAGTGCTCAGAAAGTTATATGCATTTTTAAAAATCCCATTATTCAATTCAGCTTTATTTGTATGGCCCCAAGTCATTTCAGGTCACTTTACATGCAATCAGTGTGAGCCAATTCATTGTCATCCAGTCTGTTTTTATACAAGCCAGTTCATATTAAATAATAGCCTAGTTAAGGAAAACCAACAGATTGCATCTAATCTTGACTTCGATCCAATCCCCCATCCTAGGAAAGTGAAAACTCCCTTTTAACAGGAAGGAAAAACCTCTGGCAGAACCGGCAGTGAGGGCGGTCATCTGCCTGCACTGGTTGGTGTGGAGGTGACAGGAAAGAGAGACCAACAAGCATTTAAAACTTTTAGCCAGGCAGACCTGCTAAAAGAAAAGAGGAAACAGTTTTAAAACAGCTCAATAATAAGGAACTGTAGCAGTCAAATCTGGAAGTAACAAAAGCACAGACTCGTTTTTCTGCATCACGCTGAGATAAGACGTCACTAATTTCAGCTTTATTACGTAAATGGAAGAAGGCGTGAGCCAAAAGGTCAAATACTGGTCAGAAATAACTCCAAGGTTCCTCACTGCAGGACTGGAAGACAAATTAATGCCATGCAGATTAATTAAATAGCTAGACAATTTTGTCTTGAGTTTTTCAGGTCCAAAGAGTCTTGTCTTAATGTAGAAGAAGAAAATACAGAGTCATTGTTGGTGTTTAAATGTTGTAGAACCCTCAAAACAGGAAAACAGTCAGCAGCTCGAAAGGTAAAGCATCTCACATGAATGACAAAATCTCCACGGTCATTTCTTAGAGCTCTGGATTTTCTTTTACTTAGAAATCAGTGTTTTTTTTTGTCCATTTACAAACAGCTCACCAATAGCAGGGTGGTTCACAGCAGGCATCACCACAGTTAGTTCCAACAGTATCAAACAGTCATTCAACCTGCCTCCCCTCTCTGTCTGCCCGCCTGCCTGCCCTTGTCACGCCATCACACAGCACTTCAATAATTTTATGTGGAACTACATACAAAGAGAAGGTGTCCCTGATGCTTCTAAATACAAATAAACAACTATTTACAACATAACTCCCCTAAAAGTATTTACAAACTACATCTCACAGTCCTCCAGGTCTTTATGCCTTCAAGGCATCTTTGTAATCTAACACACTAATTGGTTTCATCAGGCCTTGAAAAAAAGTAAATCATGTATCATGTGCAAAGCAATGAAAGTTTATACAATGCTGCCTAATGATATTACCTAAGGGAAGCATGTAAAATGTGAAAAGTACTCCATAACTTACTCTGGTGTGTGAGGAAGACTCATCATTTACATTAACAAACTGAATAAATATGACTTAAACCAGTCTAATACAATTCATTTAATCCCAGTAACATGTTCAAGCGTCTGTACCAGAATGTTGTGATCAGCGGTGTTGAAAGCAGAACTGAGATCTAACAGGATAAGTACAGAGCGTAGTCCTTTATCTGAGGCCATGAGCAGGTCGCTGGTAACTTTCACCAGGTCTGTTTCTGTGCTATGATGAGACCTAAATCCTGACTGATTCAATTCAGTTCAGTTCAATTCAATTCAATTCAATTCAATTCAATTCAATTCAATTCAATTCAATTCAGTTCAATTCAATTCAGTTCAATTCAATTCAGTTCAATTCAATTCAATTCAGTTCAATTCAATTCAGTTCAATTCAATTCAGTTCAATTCAATTCAATTCAGTTCAATTCAATTCAATTCAGTTCAATTCAATTCGACAAATCACAACAAAATCATCTCAGGGTACTTTACAAATTTAATCCAAATTCAAACCATTTTATTGTGATCCAATAAAACAAATCCACATTAGTCCAGTTTATAGTAACTGTGTTCATACAAGCCAGCTGATAAGA
The DNA here is from genome assembly GCF_017639745.1 of Melanotaenia boesemani. NCBI lineage: Eukaryota > Metazoa > Chordata > Actinopteri > Atheriniformes > Melanotaeniidae > Melanotaenia > Melanotaenia boesemani. Next base: position 29,244,459 of record NC_055696.1, on the reverse strand, counting down.
AATAATCTTTCCTTAATTTAAAAAAAATGTAACTAAAGCTTTGACACAGAATAAAATCCTTAAAGTCTCAATTTATTTGCAGATACATGAAAACAAAATAAATAGTCAAATAAATGAATAAATAAAATGAAGGGTTAAGTAGACTTTCGTTTCTGATAAAAATGAAAGAAAACTTATCAACAATCAATCCTATTCATTATAATAATTTAAAAAATGTGACGAAACATTTTTTGTTTTTGTGTAGATTTTATTAGAGTAGATGTGTGTTTTTTTGCGTTTTTAGCACATAAATGAAAATATCTTCAGATAATATAAAAAAGGTTTTAATAAGTCCTTCATCTGAACCATCCGAAACTTTTTATAGTTTTCACCAATGAAAGAAATAAGCTACTTAAGTTAAAAATGAACAGAAAATCCATCCTTTGTCTGATGTATGCACATCTTTAACTGTTGTACTTAAAAATAATAATCTGAAAATGATGCCTCACCTTTGTGTCTGATCAGAGGTCTCAGTGATGCTCGTCCAGTCACAGCTAATCCAGCACTAAGAAGTCATTTCAGGAGTCTTTCAAGAAATAACTACTGGTATGTCAGCTGAGAGAAGGATCCAGACCCACCGGTTCATCCTGTAGCTTTTGTTTCATCAGTATAAAGCTATTATTCAGTCTGGCTGGCAGCACGTCAACATGAAGGAGTGGCTATATGAGGAGTCAGAGAGAAACATTCACCCAACTCTGCTTTCATGAAACACATCTTTACCCCATGTCAGGTAGAGTCATGTCTGAACTAGTTTACATACAGTAAACTGTTCCTGAAGCCTTTCAACACACTCAGAAGCTTTTCTGCACAGCGTCATTTTTATAAATCTAATTTCAGGAATTTTGCCCGTACATCACATCATTTCTGTCCCTCACAGCTGAGAAGCACTTTCTAAGCTTTTTGTTTGCATACACATACATGCAGTGTGGATGAGCTGGAATATGAAAAACACACAAGAGGCAAACTGTAATAATGAAATAAATCAGAGATGCATCAGGAGGAAGTCATAGCCGATTTATGTAAGCGCTTTGACTGCTGTTAGCAGAAAAGCACAATACGCTCTTGGTAGGGATTGTACATCCTGGAATTCCTGGAGAACACCCAAATCTTCCTTTACTGGTGGTCCGTTTGATACGGATCCTCTTCCCTTTACTGGCAACCATTAGATTATTTATCTTTTATGCTACTGGTTTCAGAGACAGGGCTTAGAGTAAGACAGACTTTATTCTGTACTAATTAAACCGGTTTATTTAAGTTACTTTTCTAGTCTCGGTTTCAGGTTTTCTTAGTTAGTCTGAGACTACAGAGTCCTGGAATAAATTCAGTAAACGTTTCGATGTTAAAAAACCCGGAATGGAGTAAAACCACCGCCTACTAGTGTGAATCTGAAAATAAAATAAAAGGTGGAGGAAAACAAGTCATTAATTAAAATTATGAAAAGATGCTATTTAAATTAATTGTGCCAAACTATATACAGTAATTATTGAAAAACCAGAATATTTTAAATCGGCAAAAAAGAAAAAAAAACTGTTGGACAGAAAGAAATGTGAGCACAAGAACCGAGACAACTTCAGGTAAATCATTGATTTGTTCCACACTTGTCATATTTATGCGTGAATCCCCTCCATTATACCTGCTTTTATAGACTTGGTGGAAGAACCTCCCAGAAGGCCAAAAGTGGGCCAAATTTGGCGTTGACTAATGTGTGGCTGCCACATGACTATCACAATGAAATGACCATGATCTATTTCCAGTATGGTTCCCATATTAGGACGACTTCTGGCCCACAAAACACTTGCAGTGATCCACATCCAGGCCAACAACTGACATCTGGATCACATGTGGCCCACGGAACAGTGCCGTAACTGAGCCATAAGTGCCAAAAGTAGCCCGGATTTGGCCCAAACATTTTTGAAATTGCCATTTAAAAAAAAGAAATCTTTTTTTTTTATTATTATTGAAATTATCATTATCTTAAAATGTTCATTCTATGGGAACTGAACAATGTCCATTTTTTCCCAGAGGGAAGGAATCTGAACTGGGAAGACGATGCATTCCTGCAAGAGAAGATCCATCCTCCACCTCCAGAGACCCAAAAACATGACCATCCATGAAAAGTTAGCCCAAAGATTTAATTAACAAAAATGAAAATACCTGAAAGAACAACATGTAACAAAAATGTTGAAAGTTGAATTGAAGCTGGAACAGAAAGCCGTGATGCAGTGAATAAAGACTAATGAGACAGACCTCTGCTAAGACATTGTAATTTTGTTTTTTTTTTTTTTTTGTTTTTTTTGTTGCCAATAATTGTGGCCATTATGAGGTAAAAGCTCTGCTGGCAAAACTATCCCTATCTCCTAGTAGTAAAAGTAGTTCCTATTCTGCACCATGGACATGGAATAATTTACAGAGATATTTTAAATTGGAATCATTTATTTCAGTGGATAAATTTAAGGCAATCATAAAGAGTGTGGTAAAGGAGACATGTGTTTGTTTTTCTTTAGAGGCTCACTGTGTTTTTAAATAGTTGTTCTAAATCTTAATGTGTTTATTTTGTTTAATCTTTATGTATTTGTAAACTGTATTTGGCTGCAACTTTGGCCAGGTCTCTCTTGTAAAAGAGATTCTGAATATCAATGGGACTTCCTGGTTAAATAGAATAGAATAGAATAGAATAGAATAGAATAGAAATACTTTATTAATCCCTTTGGAGAGTCCTCAGGGAAATTTGGGAATAAAATAAAATAAAGGTATAAATAAAAAAAATCCAGGTGGTGATCCGTATCACCTCCAAAATCTAATAACTTCTTTCTTATTCCATTACCGAAACTTCCTGAACTTTTCATCAAAATAATGAAATAAAATAAGACAGACAGACAGACAGTCAGTCAACCAGACAGACAGACAAACAAACCAACACTGGCACCTTCTGCTTTGGTGGAGGAAACAAACCTTCCATATGCGTGTTTATCTAAGCCAAACATCTCAGAAAAACCTTGTTGCCCATGGCTGAAGCAGAGAAATCTAAAACATTTCCTTCACACACATAAAAGTGGTGTTGAAAGGCAGTTTAGTCCAAACCAGTCTTGTGGCAGGTCTTTGTGGTTCATACTGGGCTTCATTTAAATAAAATTTGAAGTTCACACTTCTAAGCAGAAGTTAAACCTTCTTCTTTGAAGGATCAGTTTAAGAATATTGTCAGAAGTCTGCAGCTCTGTATAAAGTTTTGCAGCCATCTCAATTCTTCCCTGATTCTATCTGAATGTTTACTTTCTTGTCTTGATTTTTTTCTTGCTACCAACCTGACAACATACTAGTAAGATTATTTTCCCTGATACCCTCTGGCTCACATTATTATGCTCGTCTTTGAAGAACAGGAATGTAGATTACTTAATCCTTCAGCTTTCAAGCTGCTGAATCCTCACAGCATATTTATTTTCTTTTAATTGAAAATGGGATTGATACAGTCTTTTATTTCTTTGTGTCTAGATCTAATCCCTCATGTTGTCTCATAAATAGGTTGTTGGACACATTCCATTGATTGTCAGATGGAAAAAACTGTAGTTATTAAGTTGTAGTCAGAGTTGTACTATGAATGTGAATTTTAGTTACTGGTATTAAACCTGTTGGAATTTCATCTTACATAAAAGGACGTGACACACATGGTTAGGTTTGGGACCAAAAGACGACCTCTTTGTTTGAGTTAAAGAAATGAATAAACAGACCCTCCCATCATGTCACAATGGCCTCTAAGAGACGTTAACGTGACAGCAGCTGCAGACCTCAGACCACAACAAAGGCATACTGTCGACGTTAGGAGTCTATGTTCAGGTAAAAAGAAGGTGGAGGAACATTTTAAAGAATAAAAGTAGCAGCCTGCTGCTGATAGAAATAAAGTGAATCACTAATTTACTGCTTCTTTGACACATCATTTATAGCCACAAAAAAACTTAAAACAAGAGATAAAGAAATATAAATATTCTAAATAAGCTGAGAAAGATTCCACATCAGTGTTGAGAAACAGAAACTGCCCTACCCAGAATTCCTGTTCTGCATATGAATGCCACAGTCAGGGGTGTAGCATGAAATTCTGGGCCCTGCAAACAATCTCAGTGGACCACTAAATGGACTTGATCAATAGTTCTCACGCATACTCTTCTCATGGTATAAGACTAAAGTAATACAAATGATCTTAGTTTAACCTTCAAATGGAAAAATGGCTTCTCTGACCATAGTCCTGGTTCATCTGGCAGACACTGTTATATTGTTCAGCCTCTCACTGTCTTCCTGTCCTCAACCTCCTCAGAGCAACCTTCACTTATTTCTTCACTTGCATCGTCCATATCTCACTCTCTGCTACAAGGAGGATAGACCCTGTGTATCTATAGATACAAGATTATCTTAACTTATAGTATAGCCAACAATAGAATAAAACCAACTTCATGTAAATGTTACTAACATTCTTTTTGTTAGGATATATATATATAGACTGTTGAATCGATTTGATTGAATGATCAACGAATTGAACCTGTAGATGTAGTGAAGTTAGTTACTCCGTTTTAATGGATGGATGGATGTTACTCCATCCACACATCAGCTTACCGTTCTTTCTTTTACTGCTGTACAGCGCAGAGTGCTGTTCTCTTCTAGCAGCTTATACCTCATTAGTTACATATTATGTGAAATCATATGAACTCCAACACAAATATTAACTTCCACAGGCTACAAAATGCATGTAAGCAGGCAAATAAAAAATAGGTAACAACTCACTATAAAAAAAAAAAAAAAATCCTAAATAAGTTTATTTGGTCAAAATTACAGTAATTCATTATTTAATCCTGCTCAGCTGGTCAGTTTATTACACCAAAATATAAGTGGAAGCTCCTAAAACATGGAACAACCCACCTTTGGACAACAGGGCATTTCCATGTCCACTTTTAAAACTCATGTTAAAACCAACATTTACTCTGAGGCTTGACACATAGTATGAGGGACTGATTTTTATTACGTTTGTTTCTTTGTAGGACTTGTCTTTTCTTTCTCTTTTAGTAGTTTTTTATTTTGTCTTTTGTTATTTCTTGTGTTTTTAGATTTCATTCATCCCTAATGTACAGCACTTAGTTTCTGCTGGTTTTATCGAAGTGCCTTATAAATAAAGTTTGTAATGTGGTATCGTAGGTATCTTCAGAAAAAAAAGGTAAAGTTTAGGACGTTTACATCACATAACAGTGTCTTCTCCCAGCTGCAGGGTTAATTCTGTGCCAGAACATTAAAAACAAAAACATTTTCTTTTCTGTTTGTTGTTCTGTCGCCGTAGTGATCAGCATTCACTTTTAAACGTGAGACTGGCAGGCCGTTTGCTGTCTTTGGATCTCGGCATCGCTCCATATGTACGTAACTGTGGTATGTATCCTATTGTGAACCTGGTGTTTTTATGTGGGTTGTTCATTGTGCTGATTCCAGTAAATTCCCTCACGAGGAAACATCATCTCTCTTGTGATTTCTTTCTTTCTTCATCAGTCACCCCCGATTCAATGGCCTTTTTATTAGAAAATTTACAGACATTTATATGATCCTTTGACAGTGTGAGAAAGTTGCTTTTTTCATAAACATCCTCACTGTCTTCTGTTGAGACGTGTACACACTTAGCTGTGCACAGTAGCAACATCAAAAATGGCTGACTAAATGCTGCATTTCTATTTTCAGAATTTAACTGTTATACACTGCTCAAAAAAATAAATAAATAAATACATAAAATAAAGGGAACACTTAAAGAAAACAATGTAACTCCAAGTCAATCACACTTCTGCAAAATCAAACTGTCCACTTAGGAAGCAACACTGATTGACAATCAATTTCACTGCTGTTGTGCAAATGAAATAGACAACAGGTGGAAATTATAGACAAAGACACCCCCAATAAAGGAGTGGTTCTGCAGGTGGTGACCACAGACCACTTCTCAGTTCCTGCTTTCTGGCTGATGTTTTGGTCACTTTTGAATGCTGGTGGTGCTTTCACTCTAGTGGGAGCATGAGACGGAGTCTACAACCCACACAAGTGGCTCAGCCAGGATGGCACACCAATGCGAACTGTGGCAAGAAGGTTTGCTGAGTCTGTCAGCTTAGTGTCCAGAGCATGGAGACGCTACCAGGAGACAGGCCAGAACATCAGGAGACGTGGAGGAGGCCGTAGGAGGGCAACAACCCAGCAGCAGGACCGCTACCTTCGCCTTTCTGCAAGGAGGAACAGGAGGAGCACTGCCAGAGCCCAGCAACATGACCTCCAGCAGGCCACAAATGTGCATGTGTCTGCTCTGTCAGAAACAGACTCCATGAGGGTGGTATGTGGGCCCGACGGCCACAGGTGGGGGTTGTGCTTACAGCCCAACACCGTGCAGGACGTTTGGCATTTGCCAGAGAACACCAAGATTGGCAAATTTGCCACTGGCGCCTTGTGTTCTTCACACATGAAAGCAGGTTGACACTGAGCTCATGTGACAGACGTGACAGAGTCTGGAGACGCCGTGGAGAACGTTCTGCTGCCTGCAACATCCTCCAGCATGACCGGTTTGGCAGTGGGTCAGTAATGGTGTTGGGTGGCATTTCTTTGGGGGGCCGCATAGCCCTCCATGTGCTCGCTAGAGGTAGCCTGACTGCCATTAGGTACCGAGATGAGATCCTCAGACCCCTTGTGAGACCATATGCTGGTGCGGTGGGCCCTGGGTTCCTCCTAATGCAAGACAACGCTAGACCTCATGTGGCTGGAGTGTGTCAGCAGTTCCTGCAAAACGAAGGCATTGATGCTATGGACTGGCCCGCCTGTTCCCCAGACCTGAATCCAACTGACCACATCTGGGATATTATGTCTCGCTCCATCCACCAACGCCATGTTGCACCACAGACTAACCCAAGTCCTGTGGTTTTAATGTTAATCCATAAACCCTGACATTAAATGTATGAGAAGCCCCAGGTCTGGGAGGAGATCCCTCAGGAGATCATCCACCACCACATTAGGAGCATTCCCAGGCGTTGTAGGGAGGTCATACAGGCACATGGAGGCCACACACATTACTGAGCCTCATTTTGACTTGTTTTAAGGACATTACATCAAAGTTGGATCAGCCTGGAGTGTGTTTTTCCACTTAAATTTTGAGTGTGAGTCCAAATCCAGACCTCCATGGGTTAATAAATTTGATTTCCATTGATAATTTTTGTGTGATTTTGATGTCAGCACATTCAAATATGTAAAGAACAAAGTGTTTAATAAGAATATTTCATTCATTCAGATCTAGGATGTGTTATTTTAGTGTTCCCTTTATTTTTTTGAGCAGTGTATGTTGATTCATACCATTTTAACCAGACACTCACCATTCTGACCTAAATTCTGAGCAGTAATAACTTTGACCATTCACTATAGTAATTTTGACATTTGCTCAGACTTCAGTTCTGTGAACCGTTCAGCAAGAAAGACAACAAGTGCACTATTGTAAAGAAATATTATGGTTTTAATCACCATCGAATCTCAGCTGCAACATCTCTCACTTGAGAGGACTGAGACGGCATAGCCAGGCTTGCTGCCTCAGTCCTCCATAAAAATAAATCAGTTTTCATACGAAAATATATTTAGACATTGTATAACTGTTTGCATGTTAGCTACAACCAGTTCATTTGGCTGAACATTTAATTTTTCTCTGGTGGAAATGAAAAGCAGGGTTTGGTCTTCTCAAAGTTAGCATGACAACAAGCTAACACTGGACCAGCAGTGACGCTAGACTTGCATTAGCTTGCTAACATGGCAAATACAATGAAGGCAATAATATCCAATAATGTCAAAATCATTTTACGTAATTGCAGCAGGAATGTGGCTGTGTGTCCACTGGGCGTTTAAAAGAATGTAGGAAAATATTTCTAATTCTAAAAACCTGGCAGCAAAGCAAACACTGCATGAGGCTTTGGGCTTTTAAAGATGTTCAAAACTGCAGCAACAGCTTTAGAAAAATCCTATTTTCATAAAAATCACTTTAAAACATTTCTCAAATCAGTTATTTTATGTATATATGTGCAAGGTGTCAATGGTGTGCACATTAACAATGCCTCATACCATCATGCTGCTGTGTGCTGATAACCAGCTGGATCTTTGCTCTTCAAACTGAAGAATGCAGCATCAAGGATTTGCAAGAAACTATTTAAACCTAGTTTTGACAGATCACAAGATGGTTGGGTTTTTTTTTCATGGTGAAGTTTTTATCTTATGATGCAACACGTTTACTTTAACTATTAAAACCCGATGCAAAGCGAGCATCACATCATCATTTTTAAATCACAAAATGAATTTTAAAATATTGATTTAAAAAGTCAGAAGTGGACAACAAAAGGTAAAGAGTTTTAACTTTAAGTTTCTTTTTTTTTCCTTTTTTTGTCATGTTACTAGTTACAGTATAAGTACAAAGTACAATATTTCTGAGCCTTTACAGACTTCCACCAAATCACTGAATCTGTTTTTAAAGTCTGTTTGTTTTGCAGATTTCTCTGGATTATCTGAATTTTCTGATAAAATCCTGATTTTAACCATTTTCGTTGTTTGATTTAGCTTTAGAAACATTAAAATTGATATTATTATTCATTGAATGCTGCTTCTATATCCCAGTTACTGACTAGGTAGCCAATTAATTTGTGAGATTCTGGACCCTGTATTGAAATAAGCAGTATAGAAAATGAATGAATGATTCTGGACCAGATGTTTTGTTTTAGCAGAATTAAAATGATAAAATGATTTGTTAGTCATTATATCCTGTAGTTATTTACATTTAACTGGCATCTCAACTGCTTTAGAAAAGTTTAGAAGACCTGTCAACAGGCTGAACAGCATAAAATACAGCAGAACAAGTAAAGACTTTAAAAAACTAAAAAGGGTAAAACACATTTGTATTTATGATGCTCACCTTAATCCATAAACCCCGACATAAAACGTATGAGAAGCCTGAATATTGGAGCAAATAAGAGCTGAGAACGTATATAAAGTAGCTGCAGTAGGCGGACAAACGTCAGGTCGAACTGAACCTGCAGAAATAACAGCATGAAAACCTCTGACAGGTGGAAACTCTGACATCTTGTTTAATAGTGACATTCTGCAGGGTATTCCTGAGGAAATAACCCAAATCCTGTGGTTTTAATGTTGTGGCTGAAGTATATACACATTTAGTTACAATATGCATCTTTATTGCAAAGTTTAGATGAGGCCAGTTTAAGAGACAAAACAGGAATAAATTGTTTATGGTAATAAAAGCTTGCTGTCTGTAATTATGGCTGCATATTCAGCTTGACGTAAGAGATAAATCAGCAGTTTAAGTGTTTTCTGTGAGCTGAAAACCAGCTGATGAAGATGAGTGAAATAATGAAAGGTGCTGCAGCATGTGGTGGACGGGAGATCTGTCCAGGGAGGACCCCTGGTTCTTGCCTGACAGCAGCTGGGGCAGATTTCAGTCACCCACGACCCTGCATTGGATTAAGTAAGTTTAGGCAACAGATGAATAGATGGATGGTTGGATGAATGAATGGATGGATGGATGGCTGCAGCACCTTCCAGACCTCCACCCAGTGAACACAAAGCCTTCAACATGCTTACTTACATCAGAAAACTCAACAAAGAAAACCAGGGAGACTAAAAAAAATATATACTCCATGTACAGTTTATATAACATTGTGCTTTAAAAATGTTCTTCCACCATCATAAATCCCCATTAAATCATGCTTCATTCACCTCTAACACTATCCCACCAATAGCAATGTCGCACACCTGTGGGAGTCAGAACAAGCTAACATTTCCAACCATGACCCACATCCCACTTTCATATACAGCCAAGATCAAATCTGCACATGAGCTCATGCACCTCTGACTCAACAGGACCTCAGACTAAAACAAAAACATGTTAACTTAGAACCAAACAAGAACAAAGCAAACTACCTGATCAGAACATTTATCCAAATGTTCATCAGAACATGACAGGAGGGCTGCTCCACTCTGGAGACAGCATTCACTGAGCATGCCTGCTGTGCTAATATACAGACATATTTACATGCATGGAAGGATCATAGTGGAGCATCCACTTCCTCGTCCCCTGGGCAAGCATGGCAGTGGTGGCTTTAGGAGATTCTCTCCCTACATGGCACCAGTTTAGGATTCTTCTGATCAGTGACAGCTGGAAGCTGAGACTTTGCTTTTTGGTTTGACATTCGGCTCCGTGGCAGCATATTGTCTTCCCTTCAGTGAGTGTTCGCACGACTACTAACTGGAAACTGGACAGAGATCTCATCTTCTTTTACTGAATAGATTTAGCTCAAAATAGAGCAAACTGAACTGAGGTCTACTGTTCATCCCTGGCATTAATGTGTATAACGGGATAAAAACACTGTTGATAAGCTCAGACACAGGAAATATTTCCAAAGAACTCTTTGCCAAGATTTACTGACATGAAAGAATAATGACAGACTACTAAGTCTGTTTAATTTCTTTTTCTCTCTAGTTTCCAGTTACTGACTGCAGCCTACAAAGCCTACTTTGTTAACTCGAACTCGTTTCCTCACCTCAGGTTATTATTTCATGTTTTGTTTTTATGTTGATGTTTCAGTTAAAAAGACAGAAACTAGAAGTCAGAGTTTATGTTTGTACTAAAAGGTGTGGGGGGTTGTATGCGTGCGCTGTGTGGGTGTGTTATGATGTGTGTGTGAGAAAGATTGAACTTTGATGTTTTATACTTGAGTGTGTGAAGGTTTTGTATATATTCAAAATTAGTTTTATGGCGTAAAGCACTCTGTGCTGCTTTTGTAGGAAAAAAACTTTATAAATAAAGTTTGATTTGATTTAACCAAGTCTTGTCTGGGCCACATGCGGTCACATTCTGTTCTAAGCATGAACGTGAACATGTCCTGGAATAAACTGAGAGAAACCTACTGAACCAATGGTCCTCCCGCCAGCGAAAAACAACTCCTGTGACTGATGTCTGCAGTGTCTGAGGCGCCGAGTCGGCTCCAAATCTGGACTCAAACTGGCCGGTAACAGGTCACTTCTTACATCATATCTTTGTGAACAGAATCCGCTCCAGAGACGTGTTGTAATGGCAGGTGGGAACACAACCTCATTTCAAAGCAGCATCATCAGACAATGCATTATTAGACACACCTGTAAACTCCTATATATCCCCATTCAACTTATCAGCTATAAATAAAAAAATTTATAGATCTTCAATCTGGCTGACATGGTCTGATTTAATTCATCTGGACTCCATCACATGCGGGTGCTTCTTATGTTGTTGCACTGGACTGCAGGAAACTGTTGATCAGAAGCCGTTTTCATGCACTCAGATTGGAAGACAACATCCACGAGGAGCCAAAGTCAAACTTTCTGAATCTGATCAGCTGACCTTCTCAGAAAAGATGGGACAGTTCATTCATGCAGCAAATATAACACACAACGATCTCCTGTGATACTGACTGGTGTTCTTCTGGTAAAATTCTTCCAATTAAAAGTGAGGGGATGAATATTTTTAGACACACAGTGTGAAGTATCAGAGGATCGTTTTGCAGTATATCAGAGAATTCAGTGATCTGGTGACATTTAGTTACTGACACAAACAGCATCCAGATTCCTGAATTTATCAGAACCTAAAATGTCACCCAGCTCCCAGCCGTCAGGACCTTCAATCCAACACTGGCTGAAGTCAAATGCTCTGATTATCAGATTGTTTCTGCCCTTTTTATGAAACCAGAACAAACAGCCCAAACTAAACTACTGGACACCCCAAACAAACTCAATTTAGATGAACCAAAGGTCCCAAATTTAGGGGTAAAGAAGGGGATGGGGGAAGGGGGAGGGGTTTAACCACCACCAACCCTGAGGCCTGAGGGGAGGGGGAGGAGCATGCAGGGGGGAGGTGATGGGGGACATCAGGGTCTTCTTGTGGTTCGCTCATTCCTGTCGGAGAGAAGCAGTGTGTCTTTAAGGTGTTGTAATGATTTCCTGTTTTGAAATAAAACACAGGTTCAGTCGTTAAACTTCACACAACGTCTGAGTGGAAAAATAGTTCAATAAATCAGCATGTTAAAGAGAGAAAACAACAACAACAATAACAACAACAGCTCTAATTCTCACTGTACAGACAGGAAGTTTCCTTGTTGCTTTGATTTAACCCACCTTCATTTCATTTCAGAGCTTTTTGTGGAATTTAGTTTTAAAGAGGCTGAAATTTAGTCTCCAGATTAGTCTTAAATAATCCTAACAAAAAACCTACAATGTGTTAAATTTTACAAAATTTATAATAACAATTAGACAACATGTTTGACAAGGTAAGAAAATATGCACTCTGCTAGGTTATTTCGTATCTTTATACTGTATGATTCTTTTAAAAACAAACGTCTGTAGCAGCAGATTTTTACCACCAGGCTGCAGCAGATCTGTTTTTACAGCCCAATCAGAAAGCAGCGTGATCAGTGATGTCTAATATTTAGTTTGACTGTAAATGAAACAGTTTGACAGACCAGATATTTTCATAATTTAATGTCGGCAAAGACAGAGAACGGCTACTACCAGAGAACTGGTTTCTGTTGCTTTAATCTAACTTTCTTCCAGACCAGAAAGATGACAGGAAGTGGCGTTTTTAGACCAACATTAGAGAGGGGACCAGGCTGGACCAAGCTGCTTTGTTGTAGAAGCACATTTGAGAGAAAATAACAACAAAGAACTTCCAAGGATTTAAAGATTTACTGTACAATTAATTCCGCAAACCAATTTCTTTGCATTAACGTGCTAATTTTGACAGACCTAATTTTTTTAGGCTTATAACACTGTTCCATAACCCTATGAACTGCAGGTAAATCCACTGGCCAGCTGGTGCATCTCAACTGGGTTCGACTGGAAAATTGAGCCACACTTTGCATCAGGTGAACCTCAGTGGGGGGGGGGTCTCAGCAGTGAAACTGTGGATTTATTCATCAGGTGAGGTTTAACTTCAGGATTTTCTCTTCTTTCCTCATCTCTGACAGAAACTCTGTGTCTAAAATGAATAAATCTTAAAAAATAACCCCATGTTCTGGTATTTCATGACACCAGTGTGGTGGAGTTTTTGCAGAACATCTGCTGCTATAAAGACAAACCTCTTCATACCTGTTTAATCATCTCTCCGGTTCTCTCGATGACGATGGTTTTTGCTTCTTTGACTGGGGAGGTGACCTGATAGTCGTCACTGAGCAGGCCGAGGATGGGGTACTGGTTCCGGTACCTACAAACACACCCAGACACACCCAGAGCGAAGTAAACCGACGGTTACTGCAGTAGTTTCTCTATTTGATGAAACAGACCAAATCACACACATCTGTCAGAAAACAAGTTGACTATGTAGAAACGTTACGCTGATGGACATGACTGACCATTAAAGTCACACTAAACCCAAACCAACCAGAACAAAAACATTTTACTTTTCTAAGCTATTTTAATTATGGGATGTTCTCCATGCAGAGTCCTCTATTTCACTCCAGATGACATCATTGTTCTTTGGGTCAATCCCATCATTTTAACCATTTAAGAGCAGCAGGACTTCCATCCCAAATTTCCACTTTAAGTTTCAGTTGGACAGGAAGTGTGCGGTTTAAATGGACGGCCCAGACTGGACGGGTGTGTTTTACATGCGGAGTATGAGTATGGCACACTTTAGTTTAAACATATTTTAACTTTAAAACATTGTTTTCTGTCCAAATGACTGCAAATAGACAAGAAACAAGACAAAGCAGAAGATGGGTGCGTGTATACAAACTGTAGTTAAATATAACTGTTACAGAAATTAACCTTTAACCTGCAGTGTGACCTCTGATCTGTTTTGTTGTGTAACTACATGTAATCTGTTAGAAACAGGTTACACTCTGATAAAACAGCAGAAATATTTTATTCTCACTGTGATCATCACACGGAAAACAGCAAAAAACTATACTAAGTTTAGGAGGAGGAAGAGGAGGAAGGAGGACCAGGACAAAGAGGTAGAGAAAAGGGAGAAGAAAAGCAAAGTAAAACAAGAGATGGAAAGGGGGAGGAAAGAAGAAAAGTAGGAGGAGAAAAAGAGAAATAGGAGGAAGAGAAGAAGAAGAGGGAGAAAGAACAGAAAGAAGAAAAAGAAGAGGAGGTGGCAAGAAAAAGCAGAATGAGGATGAGGATAAGTTCATGACAAAGAGGAGGAAAACAAAAACAAGAAGAAGAAAGAAGACGAGAAGCACGAAAAAGGAAGAAAGTGAAGAAAAAGAAAGAAAAGACAAAGAGGAGGGGAGTAGATGAAGGCTGAAGAAGCTCCATCACTGATGGTAGATGTTCTGGTTGTAGACTCACAGCTCAGCACGAACTTCTGGAAAACTTTACATGACATGGTAACAACCCAGAGGTTTGGTTTCCATGGCAACCATTTATCAACTTCCACCTCATTTTGTTAAACCATTTTAATTATCTCTGATGAAGAGAATTAAAGTGTCTGTTTTCTATCCAGGAAAAGATTTCAGGATATAACAAAAAAAAAAAATTTCATAACTGATTAATCTGCTGACTGTTTTTTTTCTAGACTCCAGGATAACGCCGAAGTCTGGAAACATGAAACATCATCAGCAGCTGACTGATCACCTGATCTATGACAGGTTTTTACCTCTTGGTGATGATGGTCTTGGTGACGTTCTTGGAGCTGTCGCTCCTCTCCTGCATCAGTTTCCTGATTTCCTGAAGGAAACAGGAAGTCGGCAGAGTTAAGACATTGTTTACATCCCAGCAGTTACCAGGTGAGAGGCAGCGTACAGCTGGACAGTCCATCACAGTTACAGCTCAAAACATACATTTTCAATCCTGGACTATGTTAAAATGTTTTCAGATGAACGAGCTAAATCTGTGGAGCCAGTTTGAACAGTAATTCTGGAGTCCGGATGGTTCTTTATGGTTGAACCGAAACAGAATGAGGACTGTGTGAAACAAACTAAAGGTGTGTGTGTGTGTGTGATGCTGCAGACCTCCTCTTGTCGGGTGATGGTGGTCTGCCGCTGCTCCAACATGGACAGCAGCTCAGAGATCCTCAACTGAAGACTCTGGTCTGAGGACGACTGGGTGCTGCTGACCTCCGTCTGGATCTTAGTGATCTGGGACTGAAAACACCACAGAAGGAGAAGGAGGGGAAAAAAAGAAGAAGGAGAAGGAGAAGGAGAAGGAGAAGAAGAAGAAGAAGAAGAAGAAGAAGAAGAAGAAGAAGAAGAAGAAGAAGAAGAAGAAGAAGAAGAAGAAGAAGAAGAAGAAGAAGAAGAAGAAGAAGAAGAAGAAGAAGAAGAAAGATTTTTATTATTTGGAAGCTGAGACAGAAAAACATGATGAGGATTCGTTCTGCAGGAACATAAATGTTTGACTTGTTTCATCTAACTGGTTTCCAGTCTGCATCAGAGGAGATTTTCATCCCTCCGTCTCTGCTGATCGGTCTTACCCTCAGCCGCTGTATCTCCTGGTCTTTCTCCTGCTTCATGACGTTGAGCTGCTCGTTGTACTGACGTGACAGCTCCTCTGTCTTTATGTGCAGGGTGGAACTGCTGGCCTGTCCAGCCAGCTGGAGGACAGATGGACATGAGGAGACCGATTTAGTGGAAAAGACAATTATGATTTCAGGAAACATTTTTACTGCAACCATCACAGGAAAACCTCCCACAAGCCCATCACTTCATGATGATGTGCCGGTGGAGGATAAGACATCACCTTCTGTCGTAGCATCTCATTCTCCTTCTCCAGCGCTCTCATTCTTCCCTCCAGCTCCTTGATCTTGAACTCGCGGCTGGAGTCGGTGCTCCGGCTCCTCATCAGCTGGCTCTCCATGGAGCGCTGGGTGGCGCTGGCTTCCTTCAGAGACAGCTGCACACACAAACTCCCACATTAAAACGGTCATATTGTTGAGCTAGCCATGCCAGCAGCCATCCATATAACAGTTCTAAGAAAACGATATTCCCTGAGCTGCATGGCAGAAAGGAATTTTAATCAAGTAAAAACAAACTTGTTTCAAGGAAATAAGAACTTTTTATTTTCTAAAATAAAAATACATCTCATCAAGAATGTTTTGCTTTAGAAAGCTAGTTTCAAGAGAATCCAACTTTTTCTCCTTATCAGATATCCCAGCTCAGTGTCAGTCACTACAAGCCAGTGAGAAGCCGTAAAGTGTCCTGTATAAATCCAGCAGCAGCAGAAGAAGCAGTGATTTCTGATGCAAACAAAACATTTATTACAGATATTACTCTCTCCTCCTTAATAATTTTAGATTCTTTTAGCGAGGTATTTGTTTCACATACCCATCAGTCCTGGTTTGGTTCCATCATGTCGTCCACTAGTTATAACTTTTTCTTTTTTTTAATAAACTTTATTGAATAAAACAGTGCAAAACAAGCTGTAACATAAAGCATAAGATTATGTTACGCTGACGTACAGCCGACGTAACAGGCATGCTCAGTGAGGATCATTTCTACCCGACATTCAGAATGTGTGTTTACATGCATGTGGATCGGAATAATAATCGGTATGACCCACCCAGGTCAATCAGAAGAAAATGAGTGTGATCGGATCAGAATCTTCTGATTGGTATGTTTTCTTGAAGCATTTTTATTATGATCAGGATCTTAAGTTCGTAACTTTGGTGTGTTGATAGACTCAGGTCTGACTTTCAGCAGCCACATTAAAGCTGTTAATAAGAAGCTTTTTACCAGCTCAAAAACATCAACAGAATTAAAAGTTTGTCTCCCAGAAAGACCAAGAGAAACTCATCCATGCATTCATCTCCAGGAGGCTGGATTACTGTAATGGTCTTTTAACAGGACTTCCTAAAAAGAGCATTAAACATCTGCAGCTCATCCAAAACGCTGCTGATGATGCAGTTTTACCCGGGACTTTCATCTCTGAGAAAAATATCTCTCATCACACCAGTTCTAAAATCTTTACACTGGCTTCCAGTCAGTCACAGAATAGATTTAAAACCCTTTTTCTGGTTTAGAATACATCTGTGATATGTTCAGAGAATATAAACCTAGCAGAGCTCTTAGATCCAAAAACTTTGGTCAACTAGTCCAAACCAGAGTCCAGACTAAACATGGAGAAGCAGCATTTAGCTGTTATGCTGCAAACAAATGGAACAAACTGCCAGTGGAGATTAAACTTTCTCCAAATGTAGACACTTTTCAATCCAGGTTAAACTATTTCTTTTGTCATGTGCCTATGCATGAAACCTGCACGGTAACTTTAAACTTATCTTGCTTTTAAAGGCTAAATAAATAGGATTTTTTTTCTGTAAAATTAATTTTAAATGTCTTCATTTGTTGTGAGGGATAAAAGGAAGCTTCCCTATAAACAATCTGTCTCCTACATCAACAATGTCTTTGTCAAGGTTTGCACCTTCAAAGTAAGAGTTCCGTGCCTGAATAACTTTGGTGCACCGCGCTGCTCTTTCCAGCTTCCTGGTTCCTGAACCAATCATATGCGACTCCCCACGGTTGCCTAACAACAACAAGGCAGCGTTTGGCATTTTATGTTGGCAAAAGAGCAACAGCGTGCAGGTATGGAAGCTGGTAAAAGAAGCAACCCAGAAATAGTTTCAGAAAAACCTAAAAAGCCTCGGCATCCTGCTCAAAAAGCAAATGACTAAAAACGGAATAAAACGAGGATCAATATTGGAGAATCTTTTGAAACGTGGAGAAGTCTGATCTGGCAAAGTTTCTCCTCGACAGGTACGCACCAGAATTCTGCTTAAATTAACCGAAAAGTTTATCTTGATTTACAAAGATTTTAGTCAAACTTGTTTCTCTGCACTCATTAAATGAATGTGTGTGAGTGTATGGATGTATTAGTGGAGGAAATTGGTGGCCTGTTAGTTTACAACAACAAATGTAATGATGTTTGGGCCAAGTGAATACTGTGTTTGTCCTTATAAACTTATGAAATTAATATCAAATTAATTTATTAAGTGAGACTGAGGAAAAACTGCCACTGTGTGGCATTTGTTAATTAATGAAGCTTTTGTTTACACTCTATTTTATGCTAACGTAAATTAGCGCGTGAAATTAGCGCTAGCATTGCAAAGCATAGCAACTTACTGTGTGTGTGAATCAGCTTCACTCCTCATCATGATGTTTGCTGGTGCTATGTTCTCCGTCCTACATAGACTGTATAAAAGAACCGTCCTCTCACAAACCAGCAACCTACGTGAAACTCTCCGAGGGGGGAAGAACGCTCTCCGTGTTTTTCTCTTTCGACTGCAGTTCTGATTTGAACCACTAGGTGTCAATGCTACTTATTTTGCCTTTAATCATTTTAATTTAGTTGATTTTATTGTGATTTTTGCTGTGTTTCAGCTTTTTACTACTTTTTAATGCTTTCATTGCGCCACCTCTAATGCTATTAATGTTTCATGTAAAGCACTTTGAATTGTCTTGTACATGAAATCTGCCATACAAATAAACTACCTTGCATTAATCTGAAAACTAGTGTCCATATAAACATAGCTGAAACATTTATAATCAGACCTGCTGTAACATCAGTTTAGTAAATGCAACAAACCGCATATAGACCAGAAAACACACTGCTCATAAAATGACTGAAACATTTCCTGATCTTCATCACAGTTAATGTGAAGAGAATAATAAATGTTCAGTTAACAGCAGCTACGTTTACATGGAAAAATATTTCTTCTATCTGATTGAAACAATCAGATCAGAGATTCCAGCTGGCACGTTTACATGGACGTTAGCTAAAGTGATCAGTGTTTCAGGGTATTCACTGTAAAGCTGATCAGTGTGTTTACATGATAGAAAGATTTAACATGACCGTAAAAATTTTGCAATATGGACTGACTTTTTTTAACCTGTTGAGACATTGAGATGCTCAATAATCCTGAATTCTTTCAGTTTCTAACAAAAACGCATCGTCCACAGACCAGCTCTGTGATGCTGACCTCAGTTTTCAAGTCTTTCCTGAAACTCATTACATCAGCGAACCCCCACATGATTCAAGCATGTGTAGAAACAGCATCCACCACAGAAACCATCACATGGGTGCAGACATGATCCGATGGTGAAAAGGTTAAAACCATCCTTCTTGGAAAAAAAGCTCCACGTAAACGCAGCTAATCTTAATAAAACTGCTTTAGAGAAAATAGTGAAAATGAAGACGTTTTGGAATCTTTATTAAAAGAAAAAACATTTGTTTTAATTGTCATTTTTTAAATTCACATTTAATTGTCTCAGTTTAAGAGACCAATATGATTATTTTCAGCATGTTCAACTTACAGTATATAGGTGTACAGGTGCTCGTCATAAAATTAGAATATCATGAAAAAGTTGATTTATTTCAGAAAAGTGAAACTTGTATAATGTAGACATTCATTCCTCACAGACTGACATATTTAAAATGTTTATTTCTTTTCATTTTGATTATTATAACGGATGATTTGACTGAATTTTAGGAATATTTAATTCCTTTGTAGCTGAGCTGCTCTTGCACTGTAAGAGATAAAGTCCTGAGGACGCTTCCTGGAAGGACCTTCATGTCTCTGAAGGGCTGGGATGGGATTCTGGCTTTCAGAGCATAACTGAAGTTTTAACACTGTGACCATTTTTTTTATTTTCCTCTCTAACAGTGAAGTCAAGTTTCTTATTTTTATTGTCAGAATAAAGTTTTTGGATCTGCTTTCTTGAAACAGATGTCGTCGTGTTGTTACCATGAATTAGAGATAAACATAAATCAGTTTTTTGAAAACACATTTGATCAGACAGTAAACAGCTGAGGTTGACTTTGTTTGTAAAACTGAAGATGCTGCGGGGATGTGGGCTGAGGAGGCTGCAGGGCTCAGCTGTCAATCAGCTGATGGCACTTACCTGCAGCTGTCTGTTGTTGTCCCTGACGGCCTCCAGGAGGGAGTCGTACTGTCGAGCCTGGTCAGCTTTGAAAGTCAGATCTCTCTCCAGAGACTCCTTCTCGCTCTCCAGACGCTGTGAAAACAAAAAGTTTGAAATGTGTTTGAAATAGTTTCTGTTCAGGAATTTGAGCTCGTCTGCACCGTTAAAACACCGACTTTAACGAGCTGTTATTATCCGACCTGAGGCCTGTTCAAGCCTGATGTGGCTGAAGCCATGAAAACCCCTCACACACCTGCAGAAAAGCTTGTACATCGTGTGTGACAGGTGAGGACAAATTGTTCTGATCCTACAGAAGCTGCAGGAAACATCTGAGTTCATGCTGCTGGAACCTGAAGCTGCAACGTTCTGACTCCTGCTGGCTTTAGTTTTACTTGATAGAGCAAAGTAACAGTGACTCTGAGACATGTTTGACTTTCAGGAACCTGGAATGTGACTTCAACACCAGAAGCATAAAGTTTATGTATATATATTTTTTTTTATAAAGTAATAAAGTGGGGAAATTATACTGTTGCAGAATTAAATAAATACAACCCAAGTTAAAAGTTGGGACACTCTACAAATTGTGTAACAATTACAGAAAAATGTTCCTAAACATAAAATAGTGAAGTCTATGAAGATCCCATCATCTACAGTGTATAATATCATCAAAAGCTTCAATAATCAGGAGGAATCTCTGTACACATGGGACAAGGCTGAAGGTCTAACTGTCTTGGGTTTCTCAGGCAGCACTGAAAGCCTTAAAAACCAGACGTGATTCTCTACTCGAACCCACTGCATGGACTCAGGGACACTTTCAGAAACCGCTGTTTGTTAACACAGTTCACCCTGAAATCCACAAATGCAGGTTAAAGCTCCATCATGTAAAGAAGAAGCCAGATGTGAACAGGATCCAGAAACACCTTCTCTGGACCAAAGCTCATTTAAAATGGTCTGAGACAAAGTAGAAAACTGTTCTGTGGTCAGATGGATAAAAATGTGAAATTGTTTCTGGAAAGCATGGACGCCTTGTCCTGCAGGCTAAAGAGGAGACGGAGCATCCAGCTTGTTATCAGTGGACAGGTGAAAAGCTGCATCTCTGATGGGATGGGGCTGCATTAGTGTCTATGGCGTGTGCAGTTTCCACATGTCTGGATGGGAGCAGATGTTGCTCTAAAACCTCCATGTACTTTTCGGTATTGATGGAGGTTTTAGAGCAACATCTGCTCCCATCCAGTCGACGTGTCTTTCAAGGAAGGACTTGCAGATTTCAGCAAGACGATGCTGAACCACATCCTGCATCCATCACAGCAGCATGGCTTCACAGGAGAAGAGTCCGGCTGCTGAACTGGCCTGCCTGCAGTCCAGACCTTTTAGCAATAGAAAATGTGGTTGATGAGACTGGAAAATTCTGGTTTTATTAACATTTTACATGAGTTTTAACTTTTTTGGAGTTGGGATTGTAACATAATAGTCAAGCAGAGAGACTTGAGGTTAAAATCGGCTGAGATGGTGGTGGATAACGTCAGATAAGATGTTTGTTTACAAGTAAACATTTGTTGTTAAAACATTGAGTTTTATTCTCGTAGTAAATGTAAAATGTTTACTGAGTATTTTGTTTGTGAGAAGTCGAATTAAAGAATTACAGCTGGATACAATTACATCTATGAAGGGAAATTTATGGCTGTGGTTTCTTTATTGTGAATACAACCTGACATCTTCTTCATGTTAAGCAGGGTAAATGTATCAGTGATGCACTGCTATCATCTGCTGTTCCACATCAACCAGGTCCTTCTTTTTCCATCAACAGAATAGATATGAACTAGATCACAAAGTTGTTTCAAGATTCCTGCTTTAGTTTATCTAGATGACCACTGTGTAAATGTAACTTCAGTTTCTTGGTTCTGGCCCAGATATCCAGGTTCAGAAGTGTGAACATGGAAGGCAGCTGGCTCTGCTCAGTAAGGATGGGGTCAACTGCTTCAACATCCGGGTGTTTTCTTAACCAGCCCACGTTTCAGCCCACAGTAGCCTCGGTTTAATAATACCCAAGTCTCTGTTTTACCAATAAACAGACATTATTCTGTTTAGTGAAATCAGCTTTTCTCTCCATAGAGCGTCACCATTGTTCAGTTAATGACTTGTTTATAACTTTCCTGTTATCTGTGGGCCACACTGGAAATTAAATTCTGTTCTCTCTTCCTTTACAGTGTTTTTTTTTTTAAACAAGTAGTCCCCACCTTCATTTTATTCTACTGCAACATGAGGTAGAGCCCACGAAACCCCCTTCAGATCCTGTTCTGTTTATTCTGAGTTTGATAGATCTGATAGCAGGTTCAGTCTAGACCTGCAGTTTCATTCCTTTATTCCTATATTCCTTCAGTGCAGATGACTGAACCCACAAAACTGTCTTTTCAGCTCTCACTTTAGGAATGTAAACACTAAAAGTCACTCTACTGCTCTCATGATCCTTCACCCATCTGTACAAAGATGTAAACAACATCCATTCTGATACTGTTCCATCCATACATGAGGTATTTTTCTTCATCTCCTGATTTATTTCTCTGGAACAAGAAGAAAAACGTTGGACTTCTGCTTCTTTTTGTTCTATTTCTCATCAAAAAAGTGACTTTAATCAGTCCAACATGTTCTCAGAGTGAACAAAACAAAATCCAACCAAAGCCTCCAACACAGCAGCTCTGGTCTGAGTTTACATTTCAACTATAGATTAAAGTCAACTAATCTCATCTGAGCTCTCAACATTTGTTTGTGTTGCTAGGTTTTACCCTCAGGTCCTCAGACATCTGCAGGAGCTCCTCTCTCAGACTGCTGAAGGTGGACAGCAGCATCCGCATGCTTTTATCTGCAGTCAGACGGGTCTGAAACACAAGCAGCAGAATTAACAACCCAGACTGGCTGACATGCAGAAGCAGCTTCCATCACAGACAGATGAACCGCGGTGCTTTTAGCTACACCATTATAAACGTAATACATATATATTAGTGATTAATTACAAATATATAATAAAAACGGTAATTCTTTATTAATTATATATATAATATATATAGTAAACAGAATTATTTTAGAAAATGTATACATTACAAAATAATATTAAAATATAATAATAATTAAATAAAAATATATAAGATATACTAACTGAAATACAAAAACCTATAATAAAAAATACACATTAGGCAATAAATATAAACTGTAAAAAGACAATGTATTCGTTATAAAATAATAAAACTGATGTAAAACCGAAGTATCTAAAAATATAATGAATTGGGCGATTAATCGATAAAATCGATAAATCGAATTTTCCATTTCTGGAGATTTATTTTTATGAAAATCTGGATTTTTTTCCATAGTTAGCTAGCAGCAGACTTAGCCTTCCCTCCACACCAGAACAGTGTTTGCCTGACAGATTTTTAGTGAAGTGACCCTTTACTCATGCCTGGGATTTAGCTGTGTGTATAACTGCAGTGAGAAATGCTGCTCTCTATGAGCTGCAGAAGTCAACTTTAGCCCACAAACCCTAGTTAAGAGACAGCCTTCATCAGGGGAATTATTTCTGCAGTGGATCCTGTATGATAAGGATCCAGATGGAAAGAGATCACGGATGCATTGTGTCACATATTTCTGTGTAAGATATGAAGTCGTTTATATGGTGGAAAATCTATGACATTTATGCTTTATTTTTGTTGGCATTCATCTATATAAACAAACAAATGTTTTGAATAAGTTTATTTATGTTTTGTAAACGAAAAGAAAAAAAAAATCTATTAACATTGGAAATCGGATTTGGTAATAAAAAAATCGGAGATTTTATTTTTAGGCCACATCGCCCAGTCCTAGAATTAATACATGAAATATTTCAGTAAATGGAATTTTGCTGACAACCAATTACACTCCTGATGAGTGACTGGTGAAGTAACAGACCTGTAATCAAAGAAATGACAATACTAAAGCTGTAAATTATGTGTGAAGTTCAGACGTGCTTTAACAGTGTGTGTGTGTGCATGTTTGTGTGTTTGTGTTGTTCATAATTATATGCTTTATAATTACCGCTCTATCAGGCTGTAGAAGTAGAGCGTATGGACCAGTATTTGGCGTTTATAACTGCTGACACAAAGTGCCATACTTGTTTACAACCACTGAAAATGAAATCATCATGTTTCGTCATGAAGTTAAACAAAGTTTAAGCTCTGCTGATCCGACCAGGATCAGAGAGGTCAGAACTGGACCTGATGAAGAAGAGGGGGAGGTGTAGTATGTGGTTTTCTCTGTCTCACCTGCAGCAGGTAACGCATCTGTTGTTTCGTTAGCTCAGTGGCTCCTTTGGGAATCAAAGCCTCCACCTCATCTTTCTCCACCTGAACACATAAATACCTGCATCAGTATGAGCAGTTTGAATGGTGGTGGACAATGTAAGAGATCAGATACGATGGAGCTGGACGCTCTTCAGATATCTGAAATATGTTAAATTCCAGGTGTGTGTTAAGTTTTGTCCACAGGTTAAGAGAAGGAGCTTTTTCTCAAGTTGTGCAGGTTTGTTTCTCACCTTAAAGTCATTGCTGAGATCCAGCTGGTGTTTCCTACAACACACCAAGAGGGGAGACAAACAATGAGGAAGCAGCATGACTGGAGGATATGTGGGTGTAAGTAAGAACAGAAAGTGTGTGTCTACAGGGTGAAAGCCATGTGGATGTTCACCTTCAACACAAACATTCATCTGGACATTTCTGGAAGAGATCAACTAATAAAGGTGAAAATGTTACTTCTGTACTTGGACCGATACATTACCATGATTTTCTATTCAGAAATCAATATCTGATTATATTCATGTCTGACACGCTGACATTTCCAGGCCGGCTCAGGTGAGAACATGATGATGGGAAAGCAACCAACTGAAACGCATGTCTGACCTGTCTGAACAGGCTGCAGATGAAACTGCGCCCAGCCGCCAAGCCTGTCGTCTGTCTCCATGGCAACATTGATGGTGCAGTCTAAGAGTTTTAGATTTTAATGCCAAGATGATAATAATAAGCGTGACATCATCTCATAAAGTTTCTAGGAGGAAATAAGCTTTAAGCACAATGAAATATTTAAACGCTTTAAAAAAAAAGAAGGCATTTTTGTCTATTTTTGGTCCACCTGTTTTTTTTTTTGTTTTATTTTTTTATAAACAGGATGTAGAAGCTCAAACCTTTTAATCCAAGTCACCATCCAACCCAGTCAACCATCCAAAAAGACCAACCAGTAGAAGAAAGCAGAACATAATACTAACAGAACTTTGTAGAAATAACACACAGATCAACAGTGACCAAGCCTTTTCTCATCTGCACATCATTCTCTCAAGTTTTGGCTTTCAGGAGAAAAAATATTGGCACTGAAACAAACACACAACAGAAACTATCCACATATTTTCACTTTTTCCTAATTTACAGTTATTTATGCTCCTATTTACCTGCTGTCCTCATTAAACCAACTTCAACTCAGCTGTTTTTTTGCACCACTGTGCATTAAAAACATCTTCTCCTGATTGGACATTACAGTTAATTTAAGCTATCTGATTGGTGGAAAGTGACTGGGTCAAATACAGGTCTCTTAGCAACATAGTAGTGATAGTGATCTTTTTGTTTATGAAGATGTGATAAATAATTGTGTTATCATGGATCGTCTTTGAATAAACACTACATTTTGTGGCTGGATTTTAAACATCCTGGGTGGGATATAAAACTGTCGTAGATCACCTAAAGTAGGGATCCCCAGCTCCAGTCCTCAGGGCCCACTGTCCTCCAGATATTCAATGTTTCCCTGCTTCAACACACCTGACTACAATAAATGGCTCATTAGTAGACTTGTACAGAGATTGTCAAAGATCCATTTAATTTGAATCAGGTGCGTTGCAGCAGGGAGACATCTAAGACCTGCAGGATAGTGGGCCTTGAGGACCAGGGTTGGGGACCACTGACCTGAAGGGTAAGTTATCCATCAAAATTTACCTCACAGACTGAGAAACTGTTCCTAATATAAGTGATGGTGCTCAAGATTTGGTGGCGTAAACTGAGTTCAGTCTATCTCATGAACATTTTCACCTCACGTTCTGGTTCAGTTTCAGGAACAATTAAATTAAACAGATTTTTTTATTTTCTTTTTAGAATCTGCTGCTGCTTGAAGAACTTTCTAACACTTGTTAAGAAAGGTTTTGCATAAATAAAGTTTATTACATGTGAAACATTCTGTGTGTTTGCCGTGTGTGTGCACTTACTGCCCGCGGATCCTGGTCACATGGTCGGAGATGCAGGAGTGGATGTCGCAGTTCTTCCTGTAGACGTCGGCCAGCAACTCGCCGAAGTAACGCGTGTCCAGCTTGGTCGGCTCCGGCACCTCCCTCAGCTCCGCCCTCAGCTCCGTCCTGCTGAGCCTCTCCGTCACCGGTGGCGACTTCTGCTGAATGACGTTGACTATCTCCACCTCCTCAACCTCCACCATTCCACCCTCCTCTTCCTCCTCTTCTTCTTCCACCACTTCTTCCTGGAAAAAGCAGAACAGAGATTTTTATCCATGGCTGACTGGAAAACAACCAAAATAGAGATAAAACTTAAAAATGTCAGTAAAATGTCAACGACACGAATCAGTTTGTTCTGTTCGTCATTAGTAAGAAAAATCATCTCTAAGTTTGTTCTTAAAGCAAATAGTTTTGGTTCTTTTAAGAAGATTCAAATTTCCAGCCACAAACTCGGTTTAATGTGTTATTTGAGGAAAGTTATTAGAAAAATAAAATAAGTCTGATATTTGAAGAATTTAGCTACACAGTTTAAACTGTCTTTTACCTTCAACCGACTCAACACTTTTTACTAAATAATGTGGAATTATAATTATTATGATTAATTATACAGTCATGGACAAAATTGTTGGTACCCTTCGGTTAATGAAAGAAAATATCACAATGGTCACAGAAATAACTTGAATCTCACAAAAGTAATAATAAATAAAAATTCTATGAAATTTAAACAATGAAAGTCAGACTTTGCTTTTCAACCACGTTTCAACAGAATTATTTAAAAAAATAAACTCATGAAACAGGCCTGGACAAAAATGATGGTACCCCTACAAAAGACTGAAAATAATGTGACCAAAGGGACGTGTTAATCCAAGGTGTGTCCACTAATTAGCATTACAGGTGTCTACGATCTTGTAACCAGTCAATGGGCCTATATATAAGCTACAGGTAGTCACTGTGCTGTTTGGTGACATGGTGTGTACCACACTCAATATGGACCAGAGGAAGCAAAGGAAAGAGTTGTCTCAGGAGATTAGAAAGAAAATTATAGACAAGCATGTTAAAGGTAAAGGCTATAAGACCATCTCCAAGCAGCTTGATGTTCCTGTGACTACAGTTGCACATATTATTCAGAAATTTAAGATCCATGGGACTGTAGCCAACCTCCCTGGATGTGGCCGCAGGAGGAAAACTGATGACAAATCAAACAGACGGATAATACGAACGGTAACAAAAGAGCCCAGAAAAACTTTTAAAGAGAATAAAGGTCAACTTCAAGCTCAAGGAACATCAGTGTCAGATCGCACCATCCGTCGTCGTTTGAGCCAAAGTGGACTTAATGGGAGAAAACCAAGGAGGAACCATTGTTGAAAACAAATCATAAAAAAGCCAAACTACATGTTGACAAGCCACAAAGCTTCTGGGAGAATGTCCTATGGACATATGAGACAAAAATGGAACTTTTTGCCAAGGCTCATCAGCTCTATGTTTACAGATGGAAAAATGAAGCATATGAAGAAAAGAACACCGTCCCTACTTTGAAACATGGAGGAGGCTCTGTTATGTTCTGGGGCTGCTTTGCTGCATCTGGCACAAGGTGTCTTGAATCTGTGCCGGTACAATGAAATCTCAAGACTATCAAGAGATTCTAGAGAGAAATGTGCTGGCCAGTGTCAGAAAGCTTGGTCTCAGTCGCAGGTTATGGGTCTTGCAACAGGACAATGACCCAAAACACAGCTAAAATCACCCAAGAATGGCTAAGAACGAAACATTGGACTATTCTAAAGTGGCCTTCTATGAGCCCTGACCTAAATCGTATTGAGC